>NC_051178.1:82595240-82658214 GCF_013339695.2 Rhipicephalus sanguineus
GTTTTTTCTACCTCAAGAAACCGGGCCATGCTTTCTTGAAAATACTGTCTTGCTGTCTTCTATCCGGGTCACAGTAAAATCCAGCATTCGTGAGCGCCATATACTGTGCAAGCCAGTCATCATGATGAAGTCAAAAGGTAACCCGTCCTCATTGTCTATTGCTAAATACCGATTCCATGAGGTCTAACGGAAATTCTTTTTTTATTGTCCTCTGCAACACGTCCCAAAAGTACACCCCCTCCCAACAGTGCAGATGGCCAGATGGCCTTTGTGCAGCGTGGTACAAGTGTTTTAAAAACGATTTGTCCCCCATACTAGCAGCGGTTTTTAACGAGGCATATGAGGAAAAAAGATTGCCGCCGTCGTTTGGTGAATCACACACTGTACTGATTCCAAAAACAGATGAGGTCGGAAAACTTAGGCAAGTCACGGCATACAGACCAATCGCACTGACGAATGTAGACTACAAGATTTTCATGAAAATTTGGCGGCTAGACTTCAGTCAGTAATAAAAGATATTGTGGGTCCACACCAAACGTGTGGAATCAAAGGTCGTTCCATAGTAACAAATGTTCATAGAATGCGGTCAGTTCTGGAGTGTGTTGACATGATTCAAGCTCGTGTAGCCGTACTTCATGTTGGATCTGGAGA
The DNA here is from genome assembly GCF_013339695.2 of Rhipicephalus sanguineus. Classification (NCBI taxonomy): domain Eukaryota; kingdom Metazoa; phylum Arthropoda; class Arachnida; order Ixodida; family Ixodidae; genus Rhipicephalus; species Rhipicephalus sanguineus. Next base: position 82,595,892 of record NC_051178.1, read on the forward strand.
AGGGCGTTTGATTGTGTCGCCCATGTTATTTGTTTGCAGTATTGGAGCACATTAATGTTGGTAAAATAATTGCTGACGGCGTTGCACTGGCATATCGGAAATGCGTAGTACACAGACTAATAATAAACAAGACACTGGGACCTCCCATTAAAATTGAGCGTTCCGTTCGTCAAGGCTGCCCTGTCAGTCCACTGTTGTTTAGCATCTACATCGAAACATTATGTCTGCCAATACTCCAGAAACAATGTTGTTAGTGGGTTTCAATTACAATCCTCAGAGGTCAAACTACTCGCGTATGCTGATGATGTTGCGATATGTAGTACTTCTTATGAAGGCATTGAAGAATCACTAAAAGTTTCTAAATCTTTCGCTGATATTACAGGAAGTCACATAAACTGGGAAAGTGCCTGGGGTTTTGGCATGGAGCGTGGCCTTCAACCCCTGATTTTGTTGCTAACATTAAGTGGACCAAAACGCCAGTAAAATATCTCGGAGTTCCGCTGGAGTTATACAAAAGTACTGATGACTATTGGAAGAAGCAAACAAAAGAAATAAGTGAGAAAGCGAATAGGTGGAGGACAAATTATCTGTCTATGTTTGCTAGGGCTACCGTAATGCAATTGTTTTTTGTGTCTAAGCTATGGTACGTGATGCAAGTGATGTACTGTTCTAGGGTAAATTGTGCAGAAAAATGCCAGAGGTGTTTGCGACATTTGTGTGGCGGTCCAACTGGAAAGGTGCAGTCGTACAAATTTGTTTAGAAGGGTAAAGAGTGGAGGCCTTGGACCTGCACATTTGTTCATAAAACAGTTGGTAAATAGGTTTTTCTTTGTCCGTGAGGCACGCGACCCCTTCCTGTTAACAGTGTGCCAAATAAGACTTGGTCGCTGTTGCCCGAGTTTGTTGTCAGCACTCAAACGATGAAAGGTGCAGTACAAGGCTATATGAAGGATCGTGGCAATGTGCGTTTTTTGAGCGTCCGCTTTTCAACCGAGTACCTTTTTTCTGTTGGAAAATAAAGCTTTATAAGGATGTACGTGACCTTGTTTTGCCATCCCATGTACAGAGCGCTATATTGCTGCTGGCAGGGTCAGAATGTACTTAAGCGAGCAAAAAAAGGGACGCACCTCCAAATGCAAAATCTTTCTTCTTTAAATTGCACACCGGAACACTACCGGTAAAAACCTTTTTAGAGGAGCGAGGTTTCTATATGCCATGGGGCTCCAATTGCTTAATATGTACCAACCTGAGCCATGCCGTGCTTGACGCTGCTTTGCAAAAAGGTCCTATACAGGCTTCATATCGGGAAGGAACCACATTAGCATATGCATATAGCGTGGTAGAAGAGTAAAAATAAGCACCAAGCGTCGCACAACGCCAATTCTCTAAGCAGGCGTCGCACAATGCGAATTGCGCAACGATAGGTTGTTGAATGCTTCCAACCCATTACAAAGGGTTCTGCATAAGTCTTCGTCGTCATCAGGCACGGCATCAACAAAGTGCGCATCATGCCTCACATGTGTTTAGCAGGTACCGCGGCTCTCCGTAGAATGACGAAAAATGGCACAGTGCCTGCTGCCCTACTTCTCAAAAACGACAATGATTTATAGCGAAGTGGGTTCCTCGCAAGTGCACGTTGTATTGGTTGCCAAGGAAGCCCATAAGCGCATAATCAATTCCTCGGGGTCTCAGTAAAATTTACCATGATTTAGAGCGTAGGTGGGTTCCTCGCAAGTGCACTTGTATTGGTTGCCAAGGAAGCCGATAAGCGCATGATCCATGTCCTCGGGGTCTCAGTAAAATTACCATGATTAGAGCGTAGTGGGTTCCTCGCAAGTGCACTTGTATTGGTTGCCAAGGAAGCCCATAAGCGCATGATCCATTTCCTCGGGTCTCAGTAAAATTACAATGATTTATAGCGTAGTGGGTTCCTCGCAAGTGCACTTGTATTGGTTGCCAAGGAAGCCCATAAGCGCATGATCCATTTCCTCGGGGTCTCAGTAAAGGTCTTCGCCCCCCCCGTCTCTCTCCACGTCAACGTGTGTTATACAGCATGACGGGATGACGGGAGAGGGAAATAGCGACCGGGCGTCACCCAATGCAAACTGCATAACTGGTGGTCTGTTTAAAGCTTCCAACCCATTACAAAGGGCTGAGCCATAATTCTTCATCGTCATCCGTCGTCACGTCAACAAAGTACACATAATGCCTTACAGACGTGTAGCTGGTGCCCTCGCTTCTCCGCAGAATGACGAATAATGTCTCAGTAGGTGCTTCCCAACTTCACAAAAATTGTGATTTATGGCGTAGTGGGTACCATTCTAGTGTACTATTGTAGCCCCAAGAGAGCTTACAACGGGCTCTAGAAACGCCGCTCTTCCAGCTTTCGCTGTGACTGTGCTGCGATTTCAGCGCAGGCCTGGCGTTTTTTGTGCAGAAAGTGCCTCCGAATAAAAAAAAACTGAAAAAGAAATTGAGTTTCATAAAAAAACAAAGGACGTGATATAAGCAAAAGCAGATTACTTATGAAAGCAGCTCAGCGCAAATCTGAATGCGAGACATGTGGATTCTTCGTCAAACACTGCATACAGCACTTCGCAGCGAATTTGTTCACCGCGACCAATGACATTTATGTTCTCTTTATAAGCAATGTCCCTCCTTTTTTCAACTTGGAAGAGTGGCTGCGTTCATTTTTTCAGCTATACTCATCCAATACGCGTACCTCAACATCACAAATGTTGAGAAAGGTTGCGCGCCCCCAAAGTGCGGCAAAGAATTCGGAATAACTTTCGCAATGCTGTAAATGCGCAACACACTGCATTATCAACTGCGAATATCTACAGAAAAACGATAGTGGAGGCCCCAAAATAGGTAAAATTTCACGGGTCATTTGAGGTGAATTAAATGCTCCGTCTGCAGCAGCCGCAATTTTTTGGCCGCGGCCCATAGACGATAGAGGCGGGTTCTGAATCTTTTTTTTTTGTTTGTTTATTTGTTTTTCCTACTTCGGGCGTAATGCTGCAGAAGAAGTTTGATGAATAAGCAACCTCCACTGAAGGAGCTGTCCCACGGCTGGAAGAGCAGCCTGCGAGCTTTCAATCAATGTATGCAGTTAATTGACGAGTAGGCACAGAGATTAGTAATAGGGTATATTTTTAAGTAAGTTATATGCGATTTTCTTTCCATTCATCAGATTGTGCTGTAGTGGGGGATAGCTTGTGGTGTCTTACAGCAGATAATGACAATGTGACTGGCGCGTGGTTTGTATTAGAAAATCGAAAGTGAATGAGCGCGAGTCCCCATTATCACTGAAACTTTTCTAAAACTTAGATAAGGCCTCACGCATTTCTTTTCTCAATCGAAACAGCGGCGCTTCTTTGCGCACTGTTCTCGTAATTACTCCGACTTCAAGGAAGCGCTTAATACCCATTTGCAGCGTAGCTTCCGTGCTGACGCTAACGTGAGTTCTGCTCAGTTTCTAGCATAATGAATGCGCAGAATGCAGGTAGAAGATACGTCACTCCTCAGGCATTCTTACTCTAATGAAATGGGAGGCAGTCCAGCTGGAATCCAATATTATAGCAGGAAAGCAGCACGAAGCCAATATCGCGTTGCCCTAATACGGAGCCCATACTTATTTCGGAGAACTGCAATTAACGAAAGAAGTGGAACATTCCGAAGCAGCACTGTTGATCACTGACGCATGCTTGACTCGGAAGGGCTCGATGAAAAGCTGGAGCAAGGACGTGAATCAGTTTCACATTGATGCCACATTAGATGCAGGTTGAATAATGAACCCAGACCGGTGTTGCCTATGTGAATCGGTATTAGTAATCGTTTATCAAAAGTTCGTGAAAGAATGAACCTGGATGCCGGCATTACCACGCCGCGTATCCATGCGCCATATGGTCTACGTGTACCCTCTTGCTGATAATGGACAGTTTTAGTTGGGCGGCCGCAGCGGCTCTACGGACGCAGCCTGCCAGCCATTCCCAATGGCAGGCTGCGTCCGCAGAGCTGTTGCGGACGCTCAACTAAATCTGTCTAATAAAGTCGGTAGTGTTTCGTGCACTGGCCCGCCGTGTGCGCCGCAAAAGCCACGCGGAAGAGTACGCGAACCCCTTATTACCATGCCTACCTTTAGATAGCTTACGAATTATTGCGATTCCAACGCCATGTATATGTCATTTTCTTTAACAGGTTTGCCAAGCCTCAAGGCCGGACAATAAAACTGGGCTTCTTCTTAGACCTAAAAATTAATAAAGTAAATAGTCTTTCAAAGCCACTTCCTTTACCAAATAGGGAATTGCGAACCTGAAATCCAGTTCTTTTATTTAAATAACGCGGTTAAGTGCTCACTGCAAGGGGATTAAGTAACAATTGCTTCATATTACTGCCCTTTCTTTATTGGACAAAGGTGTAAAGTGATGTTACAGCTAAGCTGCCTGATTAAAACTGTATTCTAAATTTTTGTTTTGTCGGGCTATTTGAAAATCACTTTGCGGGAGGTTCTCACCCACAGTGGCGACAAACTTGTGTTGGCGGAATGAATGAAAATTTCCAGAAGATCAAGCGGTATTACTGTGTCTTAACCATTTACAATGGGCTGCGCCTGCATCCGACTTTGTATGCTCAAGAATTTGTTGGCCAAAAGCAGAGTTTAAAATTGACCCTGGTACTCAGGATGTCATAAATAAAGTGTCAGCAAAACCTCAGTAACTACTTTTGCTAAGCCTGCCATATGGCGTACAGAAGAAGAGCACGAGGATAAGAAACGACAATTTAACCAAATAATACTGGCGTTTAGCGGTAAAACACGCTTGGAATTAATTCCAAGCGTGTTTATTAAGTGCACTCAGTCACTTAATGTACGCATGGAACATGTTGTTTATTGGGAACATACGTGATACGTAGGTTCTATGCGTCTTTTGTGAATGTGGTATGTAATAGCATAAGTAGACAATGTAAGTGTTTATGTCTGGCGGATTAGTACGTGGGGTAATTTCTAGCTTCTACTTGTGGCGGAGTGGTACGATGATTCTGCTGTACTGGAGTCCACTGAGCCGATTACGACGTTTGGCTCTGACATCACTGGTGAAATATGTCCCAGGCCACTTCATGAAATTTGTGGTTTTCTGGGATCGTTAGCAAATATCTTCAGCACCTCTAAGTGCCTCAACAATGGCGGGCCGTGGCGAACGGTACAAAAAATTGGTTGGCCACGCGCACAGTAGGAATCAAAACCAGGCTTCGAGCGGGAATAGAACATAGGCATTTTACGTGGCAGTCAAGCATTCTAACACAGTGCCAAAGAAGCGCTTGCAACTTATTCAGAGTCAAGTTAGCGCATGTAACGTAGCGATTCAGAAGCGTAGAACCACACCAGACGTCCCACAATGCGAATTGCGTAATGAGCGGGTTGTTTGAAGCTATACCCACAATCCAGAAAGGGCTTAGCTATAATTCATCAGCAGCAACAGCACCAACGCAGTGTGCAGCTACGTAGGCGCACTCATTGCCTCAGAGGCGCGTGGTGGGTATATCGCTACTTCGCAAAACGATGATGAATTATTTTGTATTGGCTACTTCGCAAGTGTACTCGCCGTAGGTGCGCTAAGAGAGCTTACAACTGGCTCTGATGCCGCTCCTCCAGCTGAGCCATACCGGATGGCCTTCGCTTTCTTGTCGTCTCAGACTACTGGATTAGGGACGCTGTGACATTTCGGTTGCGCTGATTGCCCAGATAATCCCGAAATATGTTTTCGCAGAACTTGTCATTTAGGCTGTTTGTGAATTTTTTCTAAACACACATTCTGCTCTGACTTCCTGCATACATATTAGGAATCCAGTCTATTCAAAACCCTTACATAGCGATGGCGTATAGCTCTCCCATAGTATAACACGCAGAATTCTCAATAGTCAATCTTTTTTTCTAAATACGCGAATGAAAACATGCGCATTGTGCGGGCAGCAGAATATGGGAACCTGACTGCTCTCTAATATCAGAGTATACTTAGTACTCCCAATCGATGAATTTTTTTTCTTCAAGACTACATAGAAAGGGAACATACTTTTTATTTCTTTACTTTTGATGTTCGAGATATTTTTCAATATAAAAAAGAAAAATGCCCACTAAACGATCTTCGTTCCTTGCTGGCGTTGGTTTTCAGGCGTCGATGTCGCGTTTTCCTGCTGCTCCAAACAAAGATGGTGTCACTGGGCTACAGCACGCGCGCATTGAAGCATGTAAGCAAGCATGAGTGAGTGTTTGTAAGCTGATCTGGATTCATCGAGCAGGAGGAAACGAAGACAGCGGTCTGCAGCGAGATATCTCGCTGTCCAATTTAGGGAAAGTGCTTTTTATGACTTGCCTTTCCACATCTGCCTGCATTCTTTAAGGCGAACGCCTTAAATGCCTCATCGATGCCAGAGTTGGCCGTCGGCGTCGGCGTCCCGCGGCGTCGGGCACAGCACAAGTGATGCAAAAAATCATCATCCCATGATGACGTCGCCATATCACGTCATCATGACGTCACAAATCGTACAAATTTGTGACGTCATCATGATGCCACTAGTTCTCGTGTAACGTCACGTGACCTCACGTCACATGATGCCGTCATCACATGACATCGTAGCTTGGTCAAAGGTGGGCCAATCACGGAGGCAGTGCAAAGCCAGGTGCACAAAGCTTTCGGAGGGTGGCGGAACAGGATCAGCGCATCGACTGAGAAGAAAAAGAAGATGGCTTTCGCCTTCGAGTCGTCTTAGGTGAATGGACAAGGGACCCTGTGAGTTTTTGTTGTTAGCTTCACTTGGGATTTCTGATTAAGCAGTTCCTACTGGGCCGCCTATAGATGGCCAAAATAAAACCATTGGCTTCATTCAACAAAAATGCTTCCTAAGCCCCTTCGCAATACAAAGTATTTTATCGCTTCCCGACAAACATTACTGGAGCGTATGGTGCACCTTTACAGGAGAACTTGAACTGCTGACAGATTAGCGTGAAAATAACAGCTGAAGTAATTAGCTTTGCAGTGAAGCTGCGCTGATAATTTCATTTATTTGTTCCTTCCATTGAACATACATAAGTATATCATTTTTGGGATCGAATCCCGGCCGCGGCGGTGGCATTTTGATGGAGGTGAAATGCTAGAGGATTTAAATGCACGTTAAAGAACACCGGTTTGCCAATATTTCCGAAGCCCACCCCTGCGGCGTCCCTCATTATCATATGGTGGTCTTGGGACGTAAGACTCCAATTATTATTAAACATGTCTATTTTATTCAATGTCTGATTGTCGATCAAAACTGCTATTTTTTTACTCAAAGCGTTTCAATATGTAACTGACACCATTGCACAGCTTAAATAGATAAAGTAAAATGACACAGACTGCATGGAAAGAAGCACCATTATTGTTGGGCGAAAACGCCCAACAAAAATAATAATTTACAGTAAAGAGATAGAGACAGGCAGAGAAAGAATAAAAGGGAGGTAAAGGAAAGACAGGTAGGTTAACCTGATGGAATCTGCGGTTGTCTAAAATGTACTCAGGAAAGGGAAATGTGGTATAAAAGAATGAAAGAGGAGAGTCTGTGATGACACTACAAGCTAATTATGACCATGCAAATGTCCAACTAGTGGAGAAAACCATAGTCAGCGCATGGAAGAATCAGTCGTACAGACCCGTTTCTCTAAGAAACCGCTGGAAACGCTTCTTGAGAGATCTTGCATGTAACGAAGCTGAAGAACCAAGTACTGCGTGAACCTTAGTTTAAAACGTCGCTCTTTATGCGGGCGAACTTCTTGTGCTCAGGCAACACAACGAAAACTCGATTACAACTGACAGCAACGCACCGTCGTTGGTCGCCAAATCTAATTTGCAGATGAAATCCCTGCTTTGTTATTCTGCGTCCCCACATACATTCTGTAACATTACTTCTCCTGGCGTACAATCGACAATGCGCAACGCTCCTTACGAAGTACCGCTCGCTTTTATTACACATGCCTCTTGCGCTACAAAACCAGCGACAACTTGCGCGAAGAAATAAATACTGCGAGCACGTCTCGTGGCGAGCGATAAGTCAATATTAGTAGTAATCTGGTTAAAAGCAGTGCATGTCAAGCAGTAAATGAACTTATATTTGACAATCCGTCGTGCTTCCGAGACGACCGGTGTAAAGTTCTTGAACAAGCTGTACGAAGAAACACTGAATTCCTGACGTCGTGCTGAGTCACGCTGAACAACCGACCATTGCTTATTGTGCGCCACCGCATTCGTAGATAATGAAAAGTTTTCTCGTGTGATAAACGTAGAATACTTTGTGTTTGTTATCATGAACGACCTATATCATTACTATGATGAAAGACAAGGGTTTATTCGCCGCTGTCTTGTGTGTTCCATATTCCTTAAACCGCACGGCCTACGTAGAAAATACGAGTCGATTATGTTAGCCTTTGCTTAAGTTAGCCGATTAATCCGACCGATCTTATTAAAGGCACATTTCCATTTCCTTTGTGACTGACACAGTGGAAGAGCTTTTGATTACGGTTAGGGAGAAGAAAAGTCAGAATTTTTTTTTACAGTTCCCTGCACTTTTGCTTGTGCTGTTGTTCGTATGGTAGCCACCACAATAACTGCGTCCAAGAATTGCAATGCAGATTTTTTTTTTATTATTTCTAAAAATAATATATTACGGAGGAAATGAGGCCTTCTTCTTCCTGTTGGCTTCCATAGCGCATTATAGCTTGCTAAATAGAGGCACGCTGGTCGAAGTCTATCTTCTGCAGATGCTGCAATTGGATGAGAATACACTGTAAGCAAAAATTAGACAGCAAGGTCCAGGAGTCCTGCCAGCTTGTTGTCCGCTTTAACTATTGCCTGCGCATATCCTGGGCCTGTCTGGAGACTGCTGACCGACCACTGCCGCCTTTACAACGGCACCCATAATGACCACCGTCCATTCCTGCGGGTAAAGCGGCGCATAAGCGTAAACGGAAGCCCATTTTTGTGTAGCCTCAACTTCAGACTTACTAACTTGACCAACTGTATCGCCATGGGTGATTATGAGTGGCACAGAATTATATGGCATCTATTGAAGGCGGCTACGAAAAAAATGGCCGATATTGAAGCACAGGGGCGGAATGAAATCTTGGCGCGGGTTTTAAAGTAGAATATTGATTAGTTAGATGATAGGTTTTGCGGCGCGCATTTAACTACTCAAAACGCACTGTCGCATGTCTGGTGATATATAAAAAATGGGCGAAGTAAGCACAGTTCACAAAGTAGGGGGCATGTATGACTTTTGTTGCTTCAGCCAATTATATGTAGCCAGTGCTCGAAAACATATACTAGGAAAAGCACTAGCGAACGCGTGCAATTATCTATAGAATAACGTAAATTGTGAACAGATGTGCTGCCCGTATGAGTTTATAGAGTCCTCAAAATGCGTTCGATAACCGCAACAGAACCCACACTCTATTTTATTATGTACGTCCTTCGAGCCGTAAAATGACCGTAATTATTTCTCCTGACCTTATGAAATTGTTTGATAGCATACATTATCGATTTCTCTCTCCATAAAGTGCATACACATGAGTTGCATACCATTATCTTGGAACTGTTCTCGATTTATGATATGAAAAGCGTGAGTGATCCCTTTAGACATCATTTCTTCCGTTTATACTGTGCATAGATGTAGGTCACAGGATTCTGTATTGGAGCCGTTGCTTTAATTACTATGTATAACGGGCATCTCGCAGGTCCTAAGCACTGGTGAAAGAAAACGCGTTGAACACATAAGTGAAGAAAAGTAGCGGATTGGGCAAGTTATGCATTTTTCATAATAATTGCAAAACAACGCTACCAGCACTGGACTAAATTGATAGATAGAGCTCATACGGTGCTGAACTTCTTTGTTAGACATGCGGCAACATTACCGAGAAAGGCTTAGGTGATAGTCCCTACAGAATGTTTATGTGTAGACGCCTGCCCGCATTCCTTAGCTCGCAATCACGCATGTATAGGGCAACATGACGTGCGCACAGTAACTCATTGTACAATAGCATCCTCACCTGAATGGCTTTAGCTGTCCTATCGCTGTCTCTCTCATCTCCTTGTAACCAGGAGAGGCGTATAGTAGGCCATGAACACCGCTCTCTAGGCCAATTGGTCTTCCATTGTCTCCATCCAGTGTTAGCCTGGAGTTTTCCTCTTGATAGTGCCGAGTTTATTATTATGGCGAGAGCCTTAGATGCCTCGTCAAACGCGAAATTTGACCGTCGGCGTTCCGCGTCGGCGGTGTCTCGCGTCCAGCGGCGTCGGGCAGGAGTGATGGAAAAAATCGTCACCACGCCATGACGTCACCACATGACGCCACGATGACGTCACAGGTCGAACTTATTCCTATTAGAAGAGAGCAAATGAAAGAAATAAACTGCTTTGAAGCAATACTGCAAGTCGGCCTAGTTGGAACACATCCATATTCACGGATTCGCGCGAGCACACGGAGACAAATAAGAGATACACAAAGACGGCGCTCCTCTTAGTGTACCTCTTTATCTCAGTGTGCCCGCGCGAATCCGTGCATATAAACTACTTTACCTTTAGGAAAGCTACTATTGAGCAGCAACGGTTCTGCAGTTTCAACATTGTACGCCTCTGTTTTATGGGCTGCATGGATTGCACTCGTTTTCTGTGAAAGAGATTGCAAAATATCCTATTTACCTTTCATAGTTGCGTGCCTTCTGCTTCTTTGTTTGCTCCCTTTAGCCAGCAGCAAACGAATCGACGCACTAATCGGATGCCGCGGTAAGTTGACAAATCGGATTACTCTCGTTGGCACGCGAGTAATCCGATTTTCGAGCTGGAAATGCAGGTGAAGGGGAAGGTGTTGCCACAGCAACGCCCCTTTAGCCCAGTGAGACTTCTTGTAGCGGATGTTGCCTGCATCTCTAGCAGTTGCGGGTACTAATAACCGATGCCTTACCTACTGAGAATGCCTCATCACTGGAAACAGCCCGGGCAAACGGGACTTGGCGCTGGCTTACAAAAGGACTGCGGATCGTAATCATTCTACTTAGTACGATCACGATCCGCAACTGTAGGTTAGTGGCACTCAGAATTTCTTGCATAATATGAAGAGGCATTTCTTACAGATAGTGAACACGTGCGCAGAAGACGTGCGCCGATTTGGCGCGCGCGCCGTAGCTTTAGAGGGGATCAAGAGACGACTCATACTATTGTACGGGCTGTGTTTTCTTCTTAAAGTTCACTTTGAAGCCGTAAACAGCGCTAAGGACGCTTCGCTCGCTGCGGCGGTCGCGTTTAATTACGCCACTATTTTCTTCAGCAGCACCAGGTGGCATGCTAAGGGAGTGAGCTTCTAACCCTACTTCGTATAACAGTCCAATTTGTTGCTTTCGCATTTGCTCCTTAGCCCTTGCAGCGAAACTGAGTGTTTCGTTCTAAATTGAGTATTGTAGTCAAGAGTTTGACGGAATCCCGTCTGGTCGGGGACGAGCATAGTGAAGTAAAAAAAGAACGCCGGTCAAGATAAAAGGCTCAAAATAAAAAAAAAAACACGTTTCGGCTCCGGAAAGGGACCCTTGTTCACAAGTACGTCACAGGCGTCACATTCTTTGCGAACACAGTTGAAGTACCACTCAAGACAACCTCTACACGTCGACTGTATTCGCACACATAAAGAAAAAAGGTAGTTCGTTCAGTCTTACTAGCACGTTGTCATGAGCTGCAAAGTTTCTAATACAGTTTGTACAAGAACTTTTCACCGAAGCGAGCCACCAAACCGTATTATATTTCAACACATAAAGTACTTTTTTGTTGAATGACATCTTATTTCATCGGATTATTGCGAATATTAACTTATCGCTTGGCGCAAGATGCGTCTGCACTGTGCTTGATATTTCACTAAAGTTTTCGCTACTTCTCTCGCCAAGGAGACACGCATAATCAGATTGAGCGGCACTCCATGAATGATGTGCACTCTCGACGGGCCGGGTGAATCAGCGATACTGCGCAGAGCATGGTGAGAAGTATAAAAAGAAAGGGGAAAGTTGACATGCAAATTAGATTTCACGACCACGGATTGCTGCTCTTCATGTTCTACGTAAGTTGTTGGTCGTTTTTCTGGGCACATTAAATATGACGGATAAAGCGCTGAATTCTCAATTCATTCATTTACAACCTCATTTACAGCTTACGCAGTGCAGGGTTTTGCAACACCGCGGCGTGATAAAAAAATTGCATAATATGAATGTGCGGAAATTATGGCGCAATATTTATGTGAATATTTTTCTAGCGGTTTCATTTTATCTTGTGGGGACGCCCTCAGTCATGAAACCTAAAAATAACAACGCGAGTTCTCTCTCCGTTGCTAACGACTCCGTTAACCTGTCGAAGTTTGCTGTAATGCGGCGCTGTACCACTGAACGTCGCCATCAGGCAGTTACCAATCGGAAAATCACTAGTTTCAATAGAATTGTCTTTATAATGTCCAATTGCGTCAATGTTTACTTCCTTATATCGCCATTCTGAGGAAGTGAACGAACTAAAAAATTTCCACTTTCATCTCATTTTCACAGCAACCAAAATGGCCGCCTACTTTGAGTTGATAGCTCTCAAAGGAAGTCCGATCGTTTATTTTCACATTTATTTCAATGAATTGCTCCTTATCAACCCATCCATTTAGATAGTGGCGGTGAAAGAAGCGTTGTGAACCAATGTTGCCGGTGTGTGAGCCGGCGTATTAGCGGGGTCGATGAAAGAGAGGGAGAGAAGAACTTTTATTCGTACAAGGATAAGAGCTCTTCCTTGTGGATGGAGAATAATGAAAACCGCAAAGGATGAGACGCTTTATATACCTCTGATATGCCTTAGAAATTCCCCTTGGCTTGGGCCCAGCGCCACGACGATTGATAGCAAGTGCACTCGCTTCGCAAGAAGTCTAAGAATTATCTTATGGTACTGGGCCGAACCCGTGAATGTGTTATCGCTGCCCTTGAATGTGACTTCACCATTAACTCTATAGTTAGAGAGAACGAACTTAGTCCTGCTCTCGTTGGATCTTACCTCGCGCTGACTGCACCGGTAAAAAATAACCGACAGGAAGATATATCTTCAAGAACTACAGCTAAACGGGGGTGCCTTGCAGCCACAAATAGATTCATGTTGGTTTGCCTTTCTCATGTTGGTTATGTCTTTCTCGGGGCAATGAATTGCATCACTGACCAAACAGCACTTGTCTGGCCGGAAATGTTTACTAGAATGGCGCCTATGTTGTGTGATAATATTTAAACACAAAAAGGGTAAGCGCGTTTTTTCTTAACCATCGCCATGTTCCCCTTCGGTTTTCTTGTATCGTTAACAATGTTTCTGTAGAACTAGAAGGACCCTATAAACATCTATGTGGCAGGATATTTTATGGCAAAACGTGGAGTGCATATCTCATTTCAACAGTTAACAAAGCTTTTCTGCGCGCCAGATTTCCAAAACGTCACCGTCGCTTCGCGTCACGCCACTGAAAACCGTTAGCCGTAAAACCATTGACACGTCAGAATCAAACTAAAGTATAGGCGCCCTCTATCTAGAACCCCTGCGGAGCTCGTCTACTCAAAATATTCAGGTATTCACAATTGCGCTGCAGATATATATCTATATATTCCCTATATCGTTATGACATGGCCGTATCATATTTCATAGGGAAAAAAAAAACCTTCCCGATCTTTTCTATTCTGTCGCCCCAGTGCCGCCACTCTTTTCCTATTCCACAGGTTCTATTTGCTGCTATATTCTTCCATGGTACTCGCTCAGAAAGATGATAAAATATGTATACCTGTTTTCGACAAGTGCTAATATATATGCACCTGAAGCTAGTTCGTTATAGATAGGTTTCTGCCGCGCGCCTTTTGCGCAAAACACATAGTATGGGACTTCGGCTTCTAAGGCATTTACAAGAATAGTGTGCCGCGCGTGCACCCTAGGCAGCATTAAATGTCTAAAAATTCACGTATTCTTTCGCGTGGATGGCTCGACGATGTATGAACAGTTAATGTCACGTTTGCGTAAGTATAATAATAATATCTGGGGTTTAACGTCCCAAAACCACCATATGATTATGAGAGACGCCGTAGTGGAGGGCTCCGGAAATTTCGACCACCTGGGGTTCTTTAACGTGCACCTAAACCTAAGTACACGGGCCTCAGACATTTTCGCCTCCATCGAAACTGCAGCCGCCGCGGGTTTGCGTAACTCGTGCATTTGAATGTCCATTACACGTGTTGTCACGTCGCTATTGATGTAGTGTTTATCAAAAACTTTTAATAATGCGCGTTATGAGTTCCTTATCTCTCGTCCGGAGACATAGCTATGTTACCAGCTTATCAGGCTGATAGCGGACAGGACACACACCAGGACACGAAGGATTCTAGTGACATATAATGCCGGCAATTTGTTTTCTGTTTTCATATACACCAGCGTGATATTAACACATAAAAAAAAGAGTGCAAAAGCTATCGAACATATCTTCATTATGAAACCTTGTTTTATTTCAAAACGTCATAGGAGTAACTTTCATTGAGGATTGCTGCGCAACTTATTTTTATTCTGACTTTCTCTGCAATGTAACCATTTAGAAAAAAATTGCAGTGGCTTAGCTCGGCTATGCCAGGATATACGTAGCGTTAGCAAAGGTTCAGCTTATTATTCTGAGCATTCCAGATTTCCGCAGCACGTTTAGCTTTCCGCAGCACGTTTAGCGTTCCTCTGTTCATTCTTCTTACGCTGAAGCGCTAATTGCCAGGCAACTACTTCGGGATCCGATGACATAAGCTTCTCGGCTCTTCTGCGCCGTTAAGCAGCATTTGCGCTCTCCTTCTCCATGGCGTTACCCACCTGCAAACGCCAGTCAGAGGCGCTATCAAGCGGCACCAGCGCACTGTCAGATGGCGACTGCACAGCGAAGGCGAATACACCATCTCCCGCTAAAGGGGACCATGAGTAGATGCGAAGCCGGAGCGCTTGCACGATCGCGTTCCGTTGGCGTTCGTTGGGCATGCTACCGAGCTCGCGTCGTGGAACGCGAAGAGCGACGCTACGCGCGTCGTATCTTCCATCTAGCCTGGCCATTAATTCTCACAGGGCGAGCGGGGAACGCGGTCGACAGGCGGGCGAGAGGGGACAGCGTAGGAAAGGAGAGAGAAGGGGAGGGGACGCGCATGCGTCGAGCTCATCGTGGCGTTGCGCAGGAGAGAATTTCGGCATGTCTAGCCCGCGTTTCAGAGGAAGAGTAGAAAGGGGGAGGGGAGAGGGGAGGTGGAGAGGGTAATGAGAGAGGGAGGGGAGAGGGCGAGTGGAGTGGGTATCGGGAGAGAGGAGGGGAGAGGGCGAGTGGAGAGGGTGGGCGGAGAGGGGAAGGGGGGAAGGTGAGTGGAGAGGGGAAATGGGAGAGGGTAGATGACAGGGGAAATGGTGAGGGGGAGTGGAGAGGAGTGTGTGGAGAGGGTATGGCGCATGCGCAGTAAGGGGTGGTCACGTCGCACACCACCACCGGATTGAGCTCCGCCTTAAGATGACTTCGGCATCTACTAGCTGCGCGCGCCATGGCTACGACGTCACCCTCTCGAATGCGCAGAGCAGCAGCGCGAGTCGCGCGCGCATGCGCAGCACGGATCATGATGACACCCGCGAAACCTGCTCTGGCTAGACAAGTGTAGCTAACGCTACAAAAGAAAGAATAGTAGCGTAACGTGTTTTTGTCTGCATGAATCTTAAGTGTTAGAACGTCAACTGAGCTTCTCAGATATATCCGTGCCACTTTTGCAATAATCGCATTTTGCCTAAGCTACTTACTGTTTGCCTAATACTTTTTCCCCTGCCCTATTCAACAATTTCGTGCTCCTCAAGACCATGCAAACACGCTAGGCAGGGCGGAAAGCTGTGTCAGTTTGCGTGGTTACATGCATAAAGGAGAGCACGACAAAACAACGTCACTAAAAAGAGTAAGTCACCGAACGAGCACTCATTACCATCTGCAACTATTACCAAAACAGGTGCTTTTTAACGGCATTCTTCAGAGCACGCCCGCAGGAAGATCTGCTATGAAAAAAGAAGAGATAAAAATAGAAAAAGGACGGAGCTAATAAGTACCTGAATTTTTCATAATAGCGCCACGTTTTGATTTATATTTTTTCTTATCCCTTCATTCTCTGTTTTATTTAATCATACAGGTTCTTTTTGCTTGCGTGGTCCAGGTATGAAGCATGTTTTTTTTTTGTTTTAGCAATAAAGTTTTATTTTCCAGTCGGTTTTGCCCTCTGGTCATGTCTTTTCATACGACGTTTTTCCAGGGCATAAATTTAAGTATGCAGTAATGGTAATACGATATGTTGACTTTGAAATTGCGTGGATGTTCAGGTACTTTCTTTTTCCTTCCTTCCTTCTCCATACATATAGCAGCTCTACTACAGGCGATCCTTCTCAGCCTTATATGTGTTTTGTTCTTTACCGATATGAAGGAAAGCAAACTTTGCTGAAAACCACTGGAATGTCGCTCACTGCAGCTGACCTCGCTCTTTGGAGATTGCTGGAGAAATTAAGGGCATCCGTGGGAGAATACAATGCACCCTTTTGCGGTCGTCCCTAATTCCTGAACTAACCTCCGCGACAGAGGATTAGGCCTACTTCTGGCAATGGTTCACCGAAAGCCCGGAGGCTTGACGCGACCCACACAGCCGGTAATGAAGCGGGGGCAACTGGCGAGACCGCGTGGGCTTCTGACGCTTGGGAAGTGAAGCCCCGTGTTGTGTTACTCCGAAATTACATCGCCGCTTAGAAACACGGTTTCATAACTTATGCGCCAAAATCCGTGAGAACGTTTCTTCGACGGCATCAGTTCGTTGGACAGAACCGCTTCAATTACAATGGTTGTTTTCTTACCGCTTTGTCAGTGGTCCGAACGATGACCTGCCAGCGTTATCAGTGGGATCAGCCGTCTGTTAGGGGTCGATGAAAGCGATAACATAAGATCGAGCCGCTTACTCTTTTACACCTGTAGTGGCGCTTCAGTTTCTTCTCTTTTCTATCCCCCCTTCAAAAAATGGCCGTTGTGCCACAGTCAAGCATACCTAAGCAATTTAGTCCTAAAGTTTCGACCTTTCCTCAAAACGTAAATTCGTCAGTTTTATGCACAGGCTTGGAGAAGCTCGTCTCACCAACGTTTCTTCTATCAGCACTGAGGCCGTCATGTTGCTCATAAAACGTTTCTGCTCACGTTCATACCACATGTTTGTGTCGTCGAGCTAACGAGCATCGTTACTATAGAGTGCATTGGAGAGTTTCATACACCTGTTTGAATACTGGCATGGAGCATTTCTGTTGTTCTAACTATCACTGTTAAACCACCTTCAGTTAAATAATTTTCATTTCTTTGGTTGTTCCTCAGCTAAACTTAGATCTATGCTTATAGAAGGAAACCAAATTCATCTTTCCTGGTGTTCTGTTTTTGTACGTTTCCTTCTTTTAGGCTATTGTGTATTACTTTTATGCTGCAATAATCATACGTCTTCGTTTATATTGATTGTTTTTCATCGCTCTTGCTCACACGCCATTCATTACGTTGAGCTGCGGACTAGTCAAGCCAGCTATGACTAGCTTTTTTAGATGCGAAATATCTTATGGCGGAAGTCAATCCGGTGGTGGTGGTGGTGGTGGTGTGCGGCGTGACCACCCTTACTGCGCATGCGCATACCCTGTCCACTTACCCTCTCCCCTCCCCGCTCCACACCCCCTCCCTCATTCCCCTCTCCACTTTACCTCTCCCCTTCCCCTCTCCTCTTTCCCCCTCTCCACTTACCATCTCCCCACTCCCTCTCCCCTCCTCATCTCCCCTCCCCCTTTCCACTCTTCTGAAACGCGGGATAGGCATGCCGAAATTCTCTCCTGCGCAACGCCACGCATGCGCGTCCCCTCCCCCTCTCTCTCTCCTCTCCTACGCTGCCCCCCTCTCGCACGCCTGCCGACCGCGTTCCCCGCTCGCCCTGTGAGAATTAACGGCCAGGCTAGAGGGAAGACAAGACGCGCGTAGCGTTCCTCTTCGCGTTCCATGACGCGAGGTCGGTAGCATGCCCAACGAACGCCAACGGAACGCGATCGTGCATGTGCTCCGGCTTCGCATCACCTCATGGTCCCCTTTAGCGGGAAATGGTGTAATTTTTTACATTTGTCCTCCATCTTTAAAACTGTACTCGGTGGAAATAAAGATCTTTTTTATTTGATTTCTTACTGGAGTTAAGGGTTGGTGCTGTCACGCTTGGGGCCTCGAACCATCGTGCTGTCAAGGACGCGTGTACAGTGCACCATATGCTTTCTGTGGGGCTTGTGCAAAACTTGGACTCCGTACATAACTGACATGCTAGTATCGTCCATTCCTTGAGCAGCGTAGTTTCTTCCTCAGAGAAAATCGTCAGCCTGGCTTGCGATCTTGGACCCTCGACGTTTGCCTGCACCTGAGTGGTGGTGCTTCTCTACGAGAGACAAGGCTCATTGCATGCTGCTCACTTGCCTACAAGAAAGTGACTTGGCTTACCTTCGCTACATCTAACGTCTGGTCTCGCTTGCCGCATGCACTTAGCGTTTCCTGCACGATGCTAATTGGTGCTTGCCGCCCGTGTGTTTCATTCTTCATTTGTAGTGGGCCAGTGGTAATGAATGAGATTTGCTCTTTTTCTGTGATACATACGTTATTTTCCGTGGACGACGGATGTGTCCTAGCCATAGAGACGCGCGATAATTAATGAATGAATGAATGGATCAATCAATCAGTCAGTCAATCAATCAATCAGTCAATTAATCAATCATTTATTTAACATGCCCAGGAACAACCGTAAGGGCCTTGTGCAGGCGCACGCAATAATAAAACAATAACAATAATAATATAATAATACTAATACTAATAATAATAATAATAATAATAATAATAATAATAATAATAATAATAATAATAATAATAATAATAATTATAATTATAATAATTATAATAATAACCTTTATATACTAGACGATAATGTGAGCGTCTGTACATCATGGCAGATCTGATTTTCTACGTATCCCTACTCATGTGTTTGAAGCTTCGAAAGTGGCGAATCTGACGTCAAAGCTACAATCATAAAGTAGTAATTGCGATAAATTACTGCCAGCTCCGCTTATTGGCTTTATAGATATAAAAAAAAATGATATTGATCGCCGCTGGCACTTGCTGTTACGCAGGTAAGCTAGCACGGTTTTGCAACGTTCCAACAATTTCATTAAAAACGCAGATACCACATTGCCAAGTAACCGGACTGTAGTGGTGATAAAAGCGCTGTAAGTCAGGGCGCTTATTGAAAAGAGAGTCGGCACACCGTTGCCAGAAAATGTAAGAGAAGCTTGGACCTGGCCGGCGAATCGGAAGCGGCAGTTATAAATGGAAGGCTTCGTGAATTTGCTAGAAGCTGCCATGTTTTAGTTGTTTCATTGATTCTTTTAAGAAGTTTGACTCTAGCCAGCTCATTTCTAATATAACTTGCACACCATCAAACACGGTTGGTGCACGCTCTCTTGTGCACGTAGAGCCAATATTCTATGTGCACAGCATCAACGACCATGAACATGTCTACGGACATAACAACAACACGCCCTTTACTAAATACGCCACCAAGAAATACCACTCCGAGCATCGCGTCCATGCCGTGCGGCGTTAGGATTTCAAAGCGCTCGGGATAAAACTGGTCTAACTTGAACCAGTGTGCAAAACTTTAAGGCACTTTTTTTTCTGCACGAAGAGCTATGTTCGCCGTTTTTCGATTGCCGGGACCCCGTAGAAACGCGCCATATCACTTTCGAAGCGTTTTCGGTCTCAGAAAATAAAAAATAACGTAGAAAAAAACATTATCGCGAAACCGTGACACCGATGGCGCCACCAAACTTTTTTCTTTGTCACAAAGAGACACGGGGCAATGCTTTCTTTCAACGTGAAGGTCGACTGAAGGCCGTGAAAAAAAAGCAAAACAACAGAGAACACGATTTCGCCGTTTCCTGAAATCCTATCTTGACAGCACTTGTCATTGGAGTCGGGCGACTGAGCTGTGCTCCATCGCTTGCAAGTGTAGGAGACGAAGCAGAAGAAGATGAAGAAGTTTTCCCAGAAGGCGGAGACATCGACAGCTTCCGCGTGCCACGCAACGGCGCCAAGAAACCGCATCTGAGGTGGCAGCGAAGAAAACTCCCCCGTTTGCTCTCACTGGGTGTACAGCGGAGACCTTGTCAGTGACAGCTCGCCATGGTGAATGCTTCGATCTCCCGCAGTATATTTCGAATGACATCTTCTATCTGTTTGGGTTCGCAACGCAAACACATTTGCGCTTCCTCAGAAGCGTGCAATTCACACTGTGAACGTTCAACAGCGCAGAGACTTTCTGAAGATTGAAACCAAGACAATACACAAAATTACAAAATTCTTGGCATGCTTTTCGGACGCGCGAGACAGCTTGCAGAGCGGTGATATGTTATCAAGTACCCTCAATCAGAGGCTGCGTTAAAAAAAAACTTACTTGGCATACGGGGTCCAACAAAGAGAAATAATACACCTTGACATGAGCACTCATAAGGAAAGTTTTACAGAAATTAGAGCTACGCGCTTCATTAAAAGTGATGCGTATTTGCACTATAATTTAAAAATAAAGTATTTAGGTCAACTATGCTAGTGCTGGATAAGCGAATTTTATCGTTTAGAGTCAGCAAGCAGTGAAGATAAATGCGCTTGTTCAAAGTATGCTGTATTACTTGCTCCGAACAACCTAAAAACACAGAGTGAAACGATGACACGCATTTGTTGACCGACGCTTTGTGCCAGCGAACGCTCACTCAACAATATACGAACAGCAGTGAACAGTAAGCTGTAAATGCAAATATTAAAGAAAACCGTATTATCAAATATATTAGAAGTAATCAGAATTGAAGTGCACTTTGAAGAGAATAATAAAATATACATGCCGTAGTCATCAGACCCAGAGTGATATATTCGTAGCGCTTTGGGAAACAGCGGAAGGCACCACCGCAAAAGCCTATCTGCTGAAAGCAGCCGTCCACGCATTACAACTGAATTTCGCACCCGTACACTAAAAGAGAATTATGCGCTCAGCGTTAGGGGCCATCCCACCAGGAAAGCAGGTGCGTGTTTACAAGCAATCGACAACTAGATAACGCGTGCACTGTTTTCGGATAACATGTGGAGAGAGCCTCGTCACAGAGCCAAGCAATATGCTCACACTGAATCAGCTCGACTCGCAGCGGTCGGAACACACAACTGTTATTGCTTGTAGAAGGGTCAGGCGGGCAGCCGATTCCGGCGGGACCGTGTCCTGAAGAACTCTTCCAGTCCAGTTTCTAAGTTATTGTTTGGATAATTTTCTCCTTCTTAATCATCGACATTTTCTTTTTTGCTGCCCTTACGTCTGTCCATCCGTCCTGTTAGGCCGACCACGACCCTTGTCATCCCCGACATACAACGACAATTTTTGTAGTCGTCAGGCCATTCCGCCACTCACAGGTTCGCTATCGCACAGCGTGAAGAAAATGGAAACAAGTACACAGCCACCTCCATCGTAATTAAAATTCATTTCAGTAAATGCATGCAAACATAGGAGTTGATCGCGCTAACATTTCAATTACCTCGCAAAAGACATTTTCTTACTCGCTACATGTAGTACGACACATGAAATGTGCTAATGCAAGTGTTTACTTGAGTTCGCGTATCTACAGACAGCGTCACAAGTTTAAAGACCACGAGTCAGAACAAGAAGCTCAACACTCTAGCTGCTTCGTCGGGCGGCCTTGAGTTTACATGTACTACCTGTTTTAAAACGCGCTGCCGACATGTACCGTGCAGGCCAACCAAATACAGTCACAAATTGCTAGAAAATTCAGTTTTCTAAAACATAGTGGTCTCCAAACTTTTGATGCCGACTGTACGTACATATCGCGAAACGGCACTGCTGGACCGTTAAGGGAAACCTCTGTGTTGCAGACCAGCTATTAAAGCTGTAATGGCTTTGCGTGTATACGCGTTGGCCAGAACAAACAATCCGGCTGTGGACAATGGTTACATTTTGGGTCCGCTTCTAAGTTTTTGTAGCGTTAGCTACACTTGCCTAGCCAGAGCAGGTTTCGCGGGGGTCATCATGAGCCGTGCTGCGCATGCGCTCGCGACTCGCCGCTGGTGCTCTGCGCATTCGAGAGGGGTGACGTCGTAGCCATGGCGGCGCGCAGCTATTAGATGCGAAGTATCTTAAGGCGGAGCTCAATCCGGTGGTGGTGTGCGGCGTGACCACCCTTACTGCGCATGCGCATACCCTCTCCACACACCTCTCCACTCCCCTCACCATTCCCCCTGTCATCTACCCTCTCCCACTTCCCCCTCTCCACTCACCCTCTCCCATTCCCTCCCCACTTCCCCTCTCCCCTCCCCCTTTCCACTCTTCCTCTGAAACACGGGCTATACATGCCGAAATTCTCTCCTGCGCAACGCCGCGATGAGCTCGAGCGCATGCGCGTCGCCTCCCCTTCTCTCTCCTCTCCTACGCTGCCCCCTCTCGCCCGCCTGTCGACCGCGTTCCCCGCTCGCCCTGTGAGAATTAACGGCCAGGCTAGATGGAAGATACGACGCGCGTAGCGTCGCTCTTCGCGTTCCACGACGCGAGCTCGGTAGCATGCTGTGGTGGTTCTTGGGCCCTCAGATGCAGGAAAACCAAGGCACGAACAAGAAACACATTTATCGACTTGACACACACAATTACACACACACAATTACACACGCTTTGTCTCACTGAACAATACAGATATCCCTAAGTCTTAACTTTTAGAGTTTTAACCACACGCGAGAGGATCGGTGCGTCCTGCCGTATAGGCCCGTCGAACGTCACTCACACACCGCAGTCAGGTAGCGACGATGCCAGCACGAAGCGGACAGGTGCGTGGTTCGAAGGTGCACGAACAGACGACGACCTGCTCGTCGCGGTACTCACAGGCCCGCGCTGACGACGGCGAACTCGGACGTGGCACCGAGGCCACGATCTCGGCTCCGGAACGGGCTCAGCTCGGGTTGCGCCGGAACCGCCTGGACGTCGCACCGAGGCCTCAATCTCGGCTCCTAGCCCGCACGCTCGTTCACCACAGGAACAGCTGCTAGGCCCGGCCCCTAACGATTGCTCGTTCCCGGGACGCTCGTTCCTGGCCGCGTTCTTTCAGCCCGGCGACGTTCTCCAGCTCTCGAGCTTCGCGAGCGTCTCGCTCGCGCACACCGTTGTCGTCGTCTCTGGTTCGGCATACTCTCTTGTGGGTTATAGTCTCTTAACACACATACACTCTAATCACGGTAACGTTTAGGACAGCGTAAAAAGACATGTAACCTATAATTTATAAGTTACATGGCTGTTACAGCAATTTTATCTTCGTGTTTTCTTCATTTCCCTCTCTCATAAAGGTTACATCGACAGTAGCGTGCCAAGTTAAAAGCTAAAGCACCGCGATGAGCATTGTAACGTTTAGATTATAACTTATATAAGCGCAATGACTCATCCGTCAGGGGACCTACACTATGGAGTGAAAGTTTATTGATCAATGTGTCACATCGCGATCTGTCTTGTTGAAGGCTGGCTTTATCAATTGAACAGCGGATGATGTACACACAGAATGGGTCTTGACAGCAGAAAAGCAAATCACAGAAGCAGCGATTTTACATTGCGGCATACTGAGGCAAGCGATGGTGGGGTATGAACTAAAACTGCAGTTCAATAAGGTGAGCCCGCTTCCAAAATCCGTAATTTATGAAGTGACATAATCTGCACAGACATCGGCAGAAGCACAAGAACGAAAAACTATCATATGTTGGTCAAATGTTTGTTCTAAACAGCTTATTAAGTAGCTCTTATATCTATTTTGCTTTTAAGCCGCAGAAGTAATTAATTTGCCTCCGGGAAGCTTCGCATATGGCGACAAGATAAAGTACTGTGAGCACACGACAACCGACCAAATTAAACTGACGATGCGATCGAAGAACCATCCCGTGGCGCGAGAAAAATATTTTTCCGAGACTCGCAATACAATTTATTCGAATTTCGCTGTCGTGTTGTTTAGTTTATTTCTTTTTTTTTCGCGTTATAATTAACGGGTCGTAAAGTGCAGCAAACGTCACGGGACAACATAGCACCAAACACGCTTAACCGTCATCAATTCGCCAACACGGGAGAAAAAGATGCCGCTGAGTTCACAAAACAGCGTGGGACGGCCGCTCCAGTAGAGAGGCCGCGTAGAGCGATGTATGAGCTGGCGGTGAGTAACAAATGTGGCGTCCTCGAGACGCCGCTTCAACTTTATCGAACCAGGGACGGCGACATCTCTCCTACGCTTTGCACAGTTTGAGGTGTATGCCGGCAAGAGCATTCGAATGCGAGGCGGTTGGTGCGGTTCTTTTGAAGTCGCGTTTGTGCAGTGCTGCTCTTTGTTTCATCGATTTATCCAGGTTTTACACTCCGCGCTTTGTTGACGTGCGTGGTCTAATCGTGTTGTGTACGTGAGTGGCGTGTAACTAGTGATACAGCACGCAAGGACAGTCATTAACGTGCGCGATCCGCCGAAAATCAGCCACGAGGCATTACAACGGGCACGTTCAGTGGGCTGCGCGGCCGTTGCGACGAGCTGCATTGCTGATTCTTCGCTTGAGACTGGCAATTGTCGAGCGGGTTGCATCCGTTGTTACGTTGCCCGAAGACAGTAGTAAATGTGATTTGCAGGTAAGCAATATTCTCTCTTCAGCACGTTATTTGCTTGTGTATATGTACTTATGTCGCGTGTTTACCTCAATTCATGCTCATGCTTACGCTACTGTACGAGATGGGTCGTGTCATACTTTTATGTTTTAAATAAATCGTGTCATACTTTTATGTAATACATTGTTATTGGCAGTATTTGCTCTGCGTTTGACATTACAATATGAGTGTTTGGGCGTATATTATCAAACATCCGACTAAGATCATTCGTTATCATACACGTTTATGTGAGGAGAGATGAAGGACAGAAGTTTAACCCTTCTTGCTGTCGCCGTCTTGGTACATTCAACACGCTCGAAGAAGACTGCAATCACGGTGTGAAATACTGTAGGCGGCATAAACAAAGTGCCCCAGATCAGCTTTGCCCAGACGAGCTCTGCGTGCGCAGTAACTCGCTCCTGTCAATGTCAGTCTGGGCTGTTTGTCATGTCCTTGTCACCGGTACATGATATTTCGTGGCGTCTATACGCAACCTTTCGCCATGCTTCAAACTCGGCTGCGGTAGTTCTAAGTGGACGAGTGAGGGTTTAAGGCGGTAATGCGGGCTAGTTGGTTGTGATCACTGGTGTTCATTTCGGTAGCGCAAAGAAAATTAGACACATTAAAAAAAATGCCCTCGTAGAGTGATGTAGCGCGTCGCGCCTGTGCAACGGGTTTTTGTGTGTTTCCTTGCAGTAAAGTCAGTTGATCTCTAGCGCCCGTCCTGTCTACGTGTCCTCTCTTGTCTTTATAAATTGTTTTGCGCTACCGAAATGAATAAAGCTTTAAGTACACGAAAGACAATGAAATGGCGTTAAGAGTGCG
This sequence comes from Rhipicephalus sanguineus, assembly GCF_013339695.2. Lineage (NCBI taxonomy): Eukaryota > Metazoa > Arthropoda > Arachnida > Ixodida > Ixodidae > Rhipicephalus > Rhipicephalus sanguineus. The sequence goes on from NC_051178.1 coordinate 82,621,573, forward strand.
TTTGTGCGTGTGTACTCGCGTGTGTGCGTGTGCTCGCGTGTGTGTGTGCTTGCTCGCGTGTGTGCTCGCGCGTGTGTGCGTGTGTGTGTGTGCGCAAGCGTTTGTTTGCTCGCGTGTGTGCTCGTGCGCGCGTGTGTGTGTGTGTGTGCTCGCGCATGCGTGTGTGCTCCTGCGCGTGTGTGCGCGCGCGTGTGTGTGTGTGCTCGCGCGAGCGTGTGTGCTGGTGCGCGTGTGTGCGCGCGCGTGCGTGTGTGTATGTGTGTGCGCGCGTGTGTGTGCGCTGCGTGTGTGTGTGTATGTGTGTGTGTGTGTGTGTGCTTTTTGCTTTAGTCGGCTCAGTGCCTCGGGTTTTCAACGTCACCACCTATCAACCCAACCAGACGGGCTTCCGTCAGACTTCAAACTTCTGCGCCTTGACCTAACTTGAAACCTTACCACAAATATATGCTGAAGTCATCTTCATTACATAGTTGCACTCATACAGATCACAATGTACGGCATTCAAAATTCAGATAATTCATGCTCATATGCTGCTGTAAGAGTTGGGTCGAGTCAGAAAAATAAATTGTCATGCTTTTACGCATTGTTGCCGGCAGTATTTGCTCTGCGTCGCTCGATTACGTCTAACTGCTTCGCTATCAAAACGGGGCAGCTGAGGATATGTTACGCGATAAGCGATACGCTGTGGCTTAACGATTTTTCAGATTGCACGAATGCCAGCAATCGTGCGACGTAGGAGTTTAAAGGGGGACATGGTCGGTGTGGTTGGTATGTCTTTCGATGTCCTTAGTTCCTTGGCGATAAGAATTTGTTCTCTGGCACTGAGATAACTTTTTTGTGTTCTCGTTCTGTTCTAGGGTGCAAGCAACGTGTCATTGTGGTTAGAAAAAATGAATCAGTATACATGTGATTTAACTGTCAAAGCCGGAATGTTTAAAGGTACGTAGACAACACAAATGATTTTTTTCCCGCCATAATAAATGTGTTACGTTGGAAATGTTTACAGCATACATCCCAACCAAGGCATGCTTGGATGATCTCCTATCAGGCAGCTTGGAAACTTCCAGACGCCGATATGCCTTACGTTCGGTGCTGCCGAGGTTATGAACTGTCAAGTGGAATATGCCCCTTGAGGAAAACAATTAGGTACGAGCATATTCAAGCTCCACGTGAAATGCCAAGTATGGTTACTGAAAAATGTAAATTGCACTGTTCCTGTTTCTAATCACCTGCTGTCGTGTTTCTGCTACTAAACTGTTACTTTCAGCAACTGACATATTGACTGATGAAACATGATGGTGCGTGCAGCAAGAGAGGTTTTGACTGCAGATCCTGACCACCTGCTCCTGTAAATTTGTACCAACCACAGGCGAAAACAAGAAGAAACGCTTTGAATACCTGCGGTCTTTATCAGCTAGACAAGTCCCTGAAGCTATAAATCAATAAACTTTGATGTATTCTGCTTTGGAGGTATAAAGCAATGAAAGATGAATTCTTTTCGAATGGTGCATGTTTTTTTTTCTTCAGAAAATTTCTTGTGAGCACGCACAACCCGAGCAACAAAAGTAAAGGACTGACAATCACCCTCTTTTTGGCTGCCCTCTGGGTTTCAGCTGTCCTGCAGTACCAGCACTTATGGTATGCCGCACACACTAGTGTACTTAAGGAGAAGCACGACGCTGATCACGTATTATTTGCAGGGGCTCCACTCAGTATAACAGCTCTACCCGTAGTCCCATCCACCCAGATGTCGCCTAACAAAGGGTATGTGCCTCTTTTTAAAGACGATAGTCTTTCTTGGGGAACTTAAACGCAGAAATTTTGGTCTGTCTGTCTGTCTGTCTTTCTGTTTGTCGGCACGTCCCTCGATTCAGCCACTCGGCCAAAGTTGAACCACTTGCCCAAGGGCCAGCCGTCTTGAACTGGTGCGGCTGTTCATACTTGTGAATGTTGTCGATCAAAAAGTAAATATCATGCATATCTGAGGTGCAACATCACTAGGTAAGTATTAGGTGGCGTGTTCCTTTAATAGAAAATGCATACATACGTAATTTTAAGGACCCTAGTTTCTTAAGCTGCGCTGAAAATGCATAAGAATGGAAGCTTGAGCGAGTTGGTATGCGTTCATCTTTGTTGAAACAGCGCTCACTAGACGACGACGAAGTAAAAGAAGGCACAGGACAGGCGCTGCCTGTCCTGTGCCTTCTTTACTTCGTCGTCGTCTAGTGAGCGCTGTTTCAACAAAGCTGAAAATGCGACTGCGCTGAAATTTGCCTTCCTCCGTGCCCTTCGCACGAGCTCATTGTTGTGTTTCGGTTTCGGTTCTGTATTGCACTGTACGAATGCCATGGGTTGGTGTTGAAAAACTTTAGTTTTGAGAAGGCCAAGAAGGTGAAAAAAATATTTAAAAAATGAAAAAGCAGCGTTGTGGGCGGCCTTCAGGCTGCCGGTTGTGGGCGCCGCTCTGGCGTTCCTGTTTTACCCAGGCGACGTGTAAATAAAAGAGTGTGTGGAGAGTACTCGTTGAGTGCGGACGTTTCTCTGCTTCAGCGCTTCGCGCCAAACCGCGTTTTCGGGCTGGCTGGCGTCCCCGCCGGTCGCGTTGGTCACCGCCGGCCTTCGCCTGCTGCTGCGCCGGGACTACCAGCACGCAACACAGCACTCATGTTTCCCGACGTATTGCCAGATGGCGTCCATATCTCACACAGCGCCTCTTCTATCGTCTTTACACGACATTTGCAGCGAAGCACGCAAATACGCGGCCAATTTTTTTCTTTCGATCTTCTTTCTGCGACACATTCGGACCACTCGCTACACGCATGATCGGCCCAGCCAAGTGTCGTCTAGCAAGAGAAGCGTGGCTCTTCCTTTAGGGCTTCTTTCTGTGCACGCCTAACCTTTTGTACTTCTTTCTGCGACTTTATTATGCAGCGTACAAATATGTACACAGAGTAATGAGAACTTTCAAGGCGGTGTCATATGGCCTGCCCTGTCCTGAATACACACGCTGGAGCTTTGGAATAATTCTGGTACATGTCTGCATAGATCACGACAGTTGCGGTGTCCGTGGCAAGAGATGTACGCTTCCCTAATCGCAAGAAAAAACACAAAACAATTCCTTTGGAGTTGGCTTAGAGCTTGCATGCATCATAACGTCACCACCTTCGCCCACAAGCATCGCGTCGTTCAAATGCGGTCTGCCACTAAAACGATAATTAAGAAGAGCAGGTGATTCACAGATATTCTTAATCATGAGTTGTGCCACGTGTATCAGACAAGTATCCTCTCTTGATCCAATTACGTAGATGCTTAAGCATTACAATTTCTATCTCTCGAGTAAACCGCGTTCCGGCTCTTGATATGCGCTCTTGGTATTATTGTATGTTTTGCGTATGCATACATTTGCATTTACTGCGTGTTTTTCTGATAATATCATTCAGCATTCGTACATAATATGCACAAACGTACCAGCCAGCTACTTATTACGCGATGATTTCAGACATTTCTTTGGGTTTTACGAGAAGTACGTAGAACTGACTTAACATGGCGTATGGCGAGAGGTCTGTATGTCAATTTTGAATATACTCTACTCCGTGAGGAGCAGTGTTAATTCTCCGCGCACTTCTTTACCGCCTTCAGCAGCTTCCCCGCTTTTGTCAACTTCCGATTTTTTCAGTATCCACGTTTCCAATGCTGATCCCATATTTGAAGGTGAACAAAATGGCAAATAGCCCTATATAAACAAATAGACGGCTGGTATTTATTATCGGATAAGACACAGTTTGATAAGCACGAATCACACAGTCAATGAAAGTGCACGAGCAGCAGGAAAATAATTGAAGTGTTATAATCACGCCAGCCTATGCTTAAACTGCATAGAAGTTGGACCAAGAGAGGATGGCCTGACACGTATACCATGATACTGTTATAAAATATCTGGTCTTCACTGATATTGACGGGTCGACCACATTTTAATAATAATCGCGGTTCATCATTGCTGTAGTGCATGCTAACTCCAAGTCGCCTCGAATATGCGAATGTTTTGTCAGCTGCCTCTTCTAATGAGCGAAGGCGACGCGTTTGGCCTCGGTCACCGCAATTGTCACGTTCTATAAGAAGTCATGCACTTGATTTATTACAATGCGCCATCGCGTGTGTTCCGAGAAGCACCTTCCATGTGACACCTTCCGCAAAGGTTCGCATTTCTTAGCGTACGTATATGGACGGTGTCAGGCACGTAGGCAAGGGGGGGGGGGGCGCCCCCCCCCCCGAAATTTTTTCAGCCCTCTATATTTCCAGGCAACTTTTTTTTGTTTTTGCTATGGAAAGACTGTCTTTCGAACAATTAGGCCTGCCCCCCCCCCCCCTCCGAAAAAAAAATCCTGGCTACGTGCCTGGACGGTGTATTAAAACCGCACAATGAAGCGCGGAAAAAACACGAGGCATGCGCAGCACGAAGTGCGAAAGAGTGGAAGGCTGTGCTTCCGTTGCTGTGGCACAACTGGCTGATCCATGTGATGAGCGTAACCTCCTGGAATGCGTCGAAGAAAGAAGAACGAAGGAAAGAAGAGGCGCAGAGCGGTGGCCGTATAAAATCTCCTGCAAGCCGTTTTGTGTAAACACTATACCGTGTACTGTACAACGTAACCTCTATTTTTACGTGATGTGGCCGTATAAAATCTCCTGGAAGCTGTTGTGTGTAAACAGTATACCGTGTACTGTACAACGTAACCTCTATTTTTACGTGAGAATGCTCGATATTGTGAACGGGTACTGAAGGTTACTAGATAACTTCTATTTTATAAGTGCACAAATTTGTGAAAATGTGCACCTTTAGTAAACGTTACCGTGCTTAGAGTGTATAGTCTCTTACTACATATGCCCAACGAACGCCAACGGAACGCGATCGTGCAAGTGCTCCGGCTTCGCATCTACCCATGGTCCCCTTTAGCGGGAGATGGTGTATTCGCCTTCGCTGTGCAGTCGCCGTCTGACAGTGCGCTGGTGCCGCTTGATAGCGCCTCTGACTGGCGTTTGCAGGTGGGTAACGCCATGGAGAAGGAAAGCGCAAATGCTGCTCAACGGCGCAGAAGAGCCGAGAAGCTTATGTCATCGGATCCCGAAGTGGTTGCTTGGCAATTAGCGCTTCAGCGTAAGAAGAATGAACAGAGGAACGCTAAACGTGCTGCGGAAAGCTAAACGTGCTGCGGAAATCTGGAAAGCTCAGAATAATCAGCTGAACCTTTGCTAACGCTACGTATATCCTGGCATAGCCGAGCTAAGCCACTGCAAATTTTTTTAGTTGTGTCCTCTACGAATGAAACACTGGTGGCACACGGTAAATTCAGTGTAATGCGGATGATAAACCTCAAGCAATGCACCCACCTCCAATAGAGAATGAACTGCAAGTAATGCGTTGCGGTAGAAGTCTGATAGCATCGACAACATCCATGCCAATAGCTACGTCGGTCGCAGCGACCACACTACGGCGTTGGTGTTTTACGACAACACCACGTAGGATATCATTATAAGCTGGCAGTATAAACATGTAAATAAGTGTGTTTGTGTTTATGCGGACTGCAATTTGTGTACATTGTTTGCCTAAAACGATGGAGTAGGAGGCGCCACGCATGATGTCATTGTCTCCCTCAGGTACATTTGATAAAAACAAAGAGAAGTATAATAAGCATAATAATAAAGTATAACATGAAGTTAATAAAAACAAGTATAATAATAAAAGGAAGCCCCCCTCCCCTCCTCCTGTTAAACATGGAAGGGGTGCGCGAAATCTGCTCTTGTATACCTTTAGTCAATCGAGCCTGTACCACCACTGTTTGAAGTGCATGGCTAGGACCATGCAGGTTTGGGTCGATAATTTCGGCTGAGGGCCCCTGGTGTTGCATTCCAAGACTTCCACCTCTTCTATCGGAAAGCCGGAGACAAAAAGAACAGCGTTCTGAGAAGCCCGTAATCGCTTAATTTTCATTCTTGTATCCATTTCGAAGCCCGTTTCCTTCCGGACTTGGCAAATACAGAAGGGCAGGAAGGCGAGGGGGCGGAGGGGAGGAAGTCGGGTCCTTCTAATGGAGAACCCTGCGCAAGCCTTTGGGTTTTACGTGTGATTGTGTTATTTCAGGTATTCGGTATGAGCCAACTCGCCCATCAACATGCATTGTCACTAGTCATACATCTTGCAACGCTCACGCATATCATCCCTCACACACACACACACACACACACGGGCAAAGACAACGACGGGACTTATCTGTATAATCCACGTTATTTTTTCCTGCATACGTGTAGTATCACGCTATTGAAGCAGGCCTGGAAGTTTCTACTTTTATACATCGCAACATTCTCTGTGGTTTGTTGTTATTCATGTCTGTCGTATCAATATGGTGCGGTAACTTTGAAGGAAAACTGCGGCATCTGCGGAATACCGTCCTTCGTTCGATCAGCTGGGCATTGATATACGTGCTCATAGAAGGAAACGCACCACTTTAATACCACTTCCATTAGTGCCCGCGAAGGTGGGTGATTCACGCGCCGGTGACAACACGACAAAATGCGAAGCCTGCAGCCCTGCACGTGGATAGTTGGACATCGAGGCATCGCAGCCGTCAGTCAGTGTGGTAGAACTTGTCAGATGTATGTTGTAAAGGTGTATGTTTCATGCGCTGCAATATGCTTGGGTGGAAACAGGTACGAATGGTGCTATCAATACGGGTACGCACAACTTTCAAACCTGGTGATATGCCAGCACGCAGCAACCACACAATTACGCTCGCTTTATATCTAGTCACCTGGTCATGGTCCCCGTCCTACACAAATCCAACCATAGTTCGTTACAACAAAATCTTCACTATAACTCATCCAAAGTTCTTGACCTTAATTAAGGCGAAAGCCTTAGATGTCTCATCCAACAGGAAAATCGACCGTCGTCGGCGTCAACACGAGCGATGCAAAAAAATCCTCACCACGTGATTACGTCACCATGTGACCTCATCGTGACGACACATAACGTGACGTCACGTGATGGCGTCATCGCATGACTTCGTTGCTTGGTAAACCGTCGGCCGATCACGGACACAGCGCGAAACAAGGTGAGGTGCAAAACGCTTGCAATTCCTCCGATCTTGGAGGCGGTGACAAACCACGTTAGGTGCAGAAAACTTTCGGTGCCTGGTGTGGGAGGCTCAGTACCTCGACAAAGAAGAAAAAGAAGATGAGGTGCAGAAGGCTTGGAATGCCTCGGATCCTTGAGGCAATGCAAGACCACGTTAGGCGCAGAAAGCTTTCGGAAGGGGGCGTCGGGGGGATCAAGACAACGACTGAAAAGAAAAAGATTGCTTTCGTTTCGAGCCGTCTTAGGCGATTGCATAGGGGAACCTGTGAGTTCTTCTGGAAATTTTCGTTCAAGATTTAGCAAAAGAATTTCTCCTGTTCGCACTGTAGCCATGTCATGTGCTTGTAGGAACCTATACGTGAGGTGCCTTAACGCTGCGACAATATCGGCTTTCTTTTTCGTGCAGTCAAAAAACTTGTTTACGGAAAAAGAAAGTGTATCCGAGGCGGCGCATGAAAGAACTCGGTAAATGTCCTAAATGGAGAACCATGTTCAGCCTGCTTCATACTACGTGGCTGGGCCTGCCAGCAGCCCACGTTTTCATCAACGTGAAGCGTGTGTCGCCGCATTCTGAATTTACCTTATACAGCTACGCATTGCATTAACAATTGTGTTTTATATACATTCATGACAGCTTGCAGCGAGCGTCGAGATTTAGGGAGCACGTATTGACGCGAGTCTCCGCAATCCATTCTCCACTGTAGGAATCAACAATAGGGAAAAAATATCCGGGTAAACCATGATGCCGAAATCCTGCCCTGGAAGAATTCTTGCTCTTTACTTCCCGGCAGCAAGGAAGCGGCATTTCTCGCGAGTGGATGTGAGAGTAGTGGGACGCGGAACACGACTTCCGCGTTTTCGGAAATCCGATCTCGCCATTGTTTGGGCGTCGGGGCTAAACCAGCGAGATTCTTGGCTCCGTGTACCAGCAGCCTCGGCTCGAAAAACTCCTAGTAACAAAACAAGCAACAACAAAAGAACTTTCCAAGCGCCTCCACGACACAAGCAATAAAGAACGTTACCGTGCACGGGAGTAGGAAATGCTTGCGGTGTTCACCGATAGTATGAGGCGCGAAGACGGCGCCTCTTCCGGGTTCTTAGAGGACATCCCGGCTTCCATACAGTGGATATCGAAACGAAAATACTATGCACGTGCGCTAGTCTTCTGTTTGTCTCGCATATTCATGTTGTATCCAGGTTCCCGCCAGCTTGGTAGGTGCGGGACAAGCCTATGGATGTCTTACAATCACAAAAATTGCGAAACGTTCGAATGACTAGTATAACCATGTTTTACACATATAAACGAGCAGGATAGCAGGGGCTACTTACGGATGGAATGGCAAGCGAGTACTTTTGGGTAACACAATTGACCTGCATAGTAACTGAAAAAAAAACAGAATTGTTTTCCTAGAAATTTTCCAGAAATTTCCTTTGGCTGCGAAAAAGTTTCCTTGAAGTTTTCTTCGCAGCCAAGACACACAAGCAAGAAATATCCTTCAGGGCAGTAGTATCCGATTACCGCACGTGGAAGATGATTGTTTCCTCATTTTCGAACAAGCATCTGTCAAAACTAACTGCATCAAACCCGTTCTTGGTTCCCAAATCTGAATTAATTGCAGCTTTCCATCACATAATAACAATACATGTGTGATGTGGAAAGGACAAACATACATGAAAAAAGAATCGGATGTTTGTATTGGTGCTAAGGTAGCTCTGTACTTAGCAAAGTTTTTCTTGGCTTAATTGAGTAAAAAGTAGAAAAAAATGGATGGTAATTTTGTGCGCATATTTAGGTATGCCAACGACTTCTTTGAGATTGTCAGTTCACATGAAACTAAAACTATGCCAGATGTTCCGGATGTTTTTAGAGAAAACGGGTCGGGACTCAAATTTCCATATGACATTTTACGGAATAACACGCTTCAATACTTAGATTTGAAGCCTAATTCTCAACAGGGCCACTTTTGTTGGCAATACTCGCATAGGAGCGAAAGGCTCCTGCTGAACTAGAAGTCATGCCATTCAGAACTAGTAAAAATGGGATAGTTAACGGTTGTATGGCTATGGCAGTCAAAAGATCGTGTTTTCGCAAAATGGGTGCTAGCCTCGACGCTCAAGTTAACCACTGGTCAAGTTAACCACCAATGCTGGTTTCAAGTACTCTGTCCTTTTTTCTCGTGCAAGCACAATCCTAAAGAAGTTGAAACATCCCAAACATGAAGTGGGACAGCGCACTAGCCCGCATCAAGGCCCAGGGACCCTATGTCCATGGGCTCTCAGAGAGGTGTATGAATGTAGGGGCAAAGTTTGGCGTCAGTGTCCTGCTTTCTGCTACCAAAAATTTCGCCAAAGTGGGAGCCGCGGTTCACAGAAAACATGAACGTGTGTGTAGGAGCGTAAGCTTTAGGATAGAGCATGTTTGTTCCCTGTAAAACAGGCGTAGTACACCATATTTATGTGTCATGTGGCCGCGCTTATACAGGGCACACAGACAGGTGTGATTAAGTGAGAGTGCTTGAGCGCCATAATTACCAAAGAAATTAACTAACACGACAAAGCACTGCTTCGAACGTGGCTCTATACATTCTTTGCTGATACGGGTAATCTGTTCATAAAAATGCCTGTAGTAGAGAAGTGGCCGATTCCTTTCAAGAAAGAGAATCAAATCTGTTTGTCAGACCTCTGTAGCCTTTTATCCCTTTCAGTCACGGTGTGTACAATTGTACACATCAACTTCGGAGCCACATCACGCACCGCGTGTTTCTTCAAATGGCCTGAAACTTAGTGTGCACATTCGTGCAGCCTTCCTCAGTGGAGAACTGGCGGTTGTTTAACTTCATTATGCTGCTTATTACTGCAGATGATCACTTTGCTAGAGACACTATCATGTTCGACGATCGTTCGACGTGCGACGTTCCAGGACCGACGTCAACAGTATTTTTTTTCTTCGCTCGAAAAGCATACGACCAAAAACAAACTGTGCATGCATTTTGGGCCTAATAGTTCATTCCATTTATGAAAAGACTGAAGCTGACTGATTGCAGAATAATCAGATATTTAATAACACGCTAATTAACATTAATTGCTGAAACTCACACAAAACAACACATTCCTTCATTTTATTTCTTGAAATGTAATACTGAGTGCCTTGACATCATGCCATGCAAATTTGATGCATTTGCGGACAGTGCATCATAATTCGTGACTGAAAGGGACCTGCTCAATCAGGGATAACGTCAGCATGTTTTGCATGTGTGTGTATGAGACAAAATTTTAATGTTTTTATGTACTTTCCAGTGTATTTTATCAATTATATTTGCACTCTCAGCTGTTTTTCGCCGTCGCGGTCATGTCGCAGATATGCATATGTATGCATATTTAAATGAAAACCACTAAGAAAAATATATAAAGACGAAAAAATTTCCAAAGTGGGTCACCGGGATTCGAATCTGCGACATGTCGCTCCGGAGCGCGCCGCTTTTGACGACTCGGCCACGCGCGACCGGTTGCTTTGTATACTAACGGCGGGCTATATATATGCACACCAATTAACGCTGGCGGCATGCAGAGCTCGAAGGTGCTTCGGCGTGTGCAGCATCACCCGTGAGATTGCCCGAAGGGCGCGATTTAAGGCAACGCTCTTACATCTTCCTTCAGTAAGAAGTGGACGGTAAGAAGTGGACAAAAAGGCGGATTTAGTCCGTCGTGTGGATACACGTTTACGGTCTATCCACACGACGGACTAGATCCGTCTTTTCCGCGGCGCACGGATTTTTCGCATCCGTATTTTGGCGGTCTAACACAGTAACACAGCCCGAGAGTGCCATTATAAGTCTGGCAATGAGCGCTCCTTTTTTCTTCTCTGGCTTTGTTTCGCTGGTTTAGCCGACGTAGTTATAAGGGTCTGGCAAAAAACGCGACCATTCTTTTCATTTTTCTCTCGTTTTGTTCAGGCTTTTGCGTGGGTTGTTCGTTCGACCTACGCGAGTGCAGCGAAATACAACTAGGAAATCGTGCGGCGACGCAACTTTTTTTCTTGTGCATTTTGTTGAGCAGTTCCCCGCACTGTGGGATATCATACTCGCTGAGTACGCGGGCACAAGAGTGAAGGAAACTACATGGGAGTGCATTGTAAGCAACGAAATGAACACAAAGTGGCCTGCACAGGGTCCCTACGATACAAGTTAAGTACTATTTATTCTGCATTGTCACGTCCGTAGGTGCCGTGACAATACCCTTCAGGAATGCATCTGTTGTGCATGGCGTGAGGCACGTCGGCGTCTTCGAGCGGCAGCAACGGTCACCCAACTACCAAACATATTGCCATGCCGCAGGCAGGGACGCTCGATTAAAACGCTAGTTTTGATGAAGGAGTCGCCGCACAGGTCAGGCTCACTGTGAATGCCGACGTATCCGCCAAACGTCGCTAGTGATATGTAATCTTGCGGCGAAAGTGAGGACACTCACGGCACTATTCGTCAGAGCACCGCGTACAACGACAAAAACATAAAAGCTCCTATACACATTGCGTCATCTAGAGAGAGAAGAAACAAGCAAATATTCGTTCACTATGGCCTCTCAGATTTGCTAGCACTCGAGCTGCCGCCAATTTCTGAGGTCATGTTCTGCCACACTCGCTAAGCCTACAGCTCCGCTAAGCCTACAGCCTATAGATACGGGTACGGGTACGGCTCTCGGAAACAGTGGTGAATTGTCATGAATACTCTGCCGTCGATGCTTTCGGACACAAGCCTAAAGGAGATGCAAGAGTCAGTTTGGAACTAACAGGCCACGCAATGCGAGACCAAGAGATTAAATATTCGAAGCGGGCAGCTCTCGCTTCGGACGGTGCCGCCATGTTTTTTTTTTCTCTGGTGTGGCCTTCTACTCGCTTCATCCGCCGTCTGGATGCGCATCGCAGCCGGACGGGCGGCGGAACCACCGTCCGCGGAAGAGATTTCCGCGGAGCCGTCCATAGTGTGGATACACGCTTACTATCGCGGCGTGCAAGGTCGGTATGTGCGTCAGTGCATTTTGCGTTTCGATGATATAAAAGTACAAAGTGCGCATGGTGCTTAACTGTGCACCTCGTCGCTCACATCACGTTCATACCAAGTCTATCTACGCGGCCGAAGTGGCAGTTACGAAAAGGACAATGTCGCATTGTTGCTACTGACTTCGAAAGCATGGACTGGCCTGCCCACAGAACTGGGAATGTATTGTGAAGCGAAGATTAGGAGGTGTGACCAAAATATGATGGGAACAGCTTTGGGACGTATGTCAGGTACATCCGCTAGAAACTTCTCAATAATTGCGTCTTCACAATGGATAACACTCTCTGCCATATTTGCGTAATGTGGTGTATTTACGGACTAAACCATTTCGATAGCGTAGTCACTGAAAAATAAGCTTTATGATGTGCGCATAATAAACAACGTACTTTTGTTTTCAGCTAAATGGTGCACTTGAGTACGCAAGATGAATACGAGCCATGAAATTATCACCGCACCACAGTGCAGCTGGAGGTCTTCCTGGACGCTGTGTTTCACAGCTGAAAAAAAGTACTTGTGCAGGCTGGCACAATGGCCTTACAGTGCTTATTTGTGAGTTCCTGGATTGACAACAGAGCACATGCAACAGCGCAGAAACCCCGAGAAGGAAATGTTCGAGGTAGAAATTAAGTCCTCGTAACCTGCTAAAGTAATATGTAAAGGACAGTACTGGAACTTATGGACATTAAGGCGGCCACCAGACTACTTCTCATAAAGGAAAGATTCATTATTCTACAGTTCATAATAAATCAAAACTACATGAAAGAGGACATCTGAGCTGCATTGGACCAAGGCTGTGGGTTCTCTAATGCGGCTAAAGAAAAGGTTCACCCCCATTTCATTTACACAGTAATAACGAGGCGGATCAACACAAATACAGAAACAATGTGACACTGCGTTATCAAATGTATTCCATCGTACTCTTCCAATGATATCTTTTTTTTCATATAATTCGAGCCGCAGCTTTTAGACCATTTGAGGGAGAGATCGCCAGCGCATACCAACACTTTACATGTCTACCAGGATGATAGGAAGAGGTAGTCTAAAGGACAAAGAAGTCTAGGTAGCTGTTAATAAAGGGAAATCAGTAAAGAGAAATATTCTCTTCTCGTTTCAAAGTACAATGTAGTTTACATATATAGCTATGCTATTTGTTCCATTTTTACAGAACATGTTAAAGTGTGTTTGTGCAGGTGACTTTTATAGGCAAAAGCACACTCTCAGAGTGTCAGAAACATCATGTGCAGAAGTATCATGTGCGGCCATGACCTCTAAACAAACATACTTTGTTTGATGTACTTGATGGCTCTTGCGGGCGGTAAATCGTACACAGACGCGCACATTTCGACTTCACCTTCATGTCACTGCAGACGAATGAACCCGACGACGATCGGCGAGCGTGGTGACGACCCTCAGGCGATATGCTTGGTGCATCCGAGCGATGCAAGAAACAAGTTGCCGCTGCTGAAACAACGGCACGCGATAAAACGTTGTAAAACACTCAGAGCTGCGCTGCCGCTTCGGTGTACTTCAAACGCGGTACTTCCACAAACTTCTAATGCATGGAATGACGACCGGAGACGATGATGCTGGGTGCTTGCGGATAACAGTACGAAGGAGCTTGTTGTGGAACTAACAAACACCGCAGGAAAATGAATTTACGGCTCTCGTTCACGGTGCAGCGGCGTGTCACCTCTCGTCGAGAACGGCACCTCGTTGCATTTTACTGCGATAGCAATTATATGGACACTCGACGGGGTTTTGCCGTCGGCGTCGCCGTACAAAGTTCCGTACAAAGTTCAACCTGATAACATCCCCCGAGCATGGTATGTTCTACTCGCGGGTAATCGCGCGCGTGCCGGAGCGATCAATGCGACTGCAGCAGAGATCAAACGATCCGGCCCATCTCCGTCGCCCGGAGGACGCATGCGATAACGTCCCCCTCCCCTTCCCTTTGTTAGACTTGCCGTCGAATGCTCAAGCCGAGAGGAAACGCCCCGCCCGTGTTGAATGAGCATAAAAGATTGCGGGGTGGGGTTGCTGGAGCAGCAGCTGTGGACTTTGGTTCTAAGGGCGCGGTCGCGATCGCTGGCGCGCGCTCTATGTCGGCAGGCTGCAGCGGTCGGTTCGTACACCCTCCTACGTGCTGCGCCCTCAACGCGAAGAAACTGTTCGAAAAGAGCATCTCTCCCTGGAGCGGCCGTATTCGCTTACACCAGCGTTTTGTAGAGTTACGCGATATCGGATCCAGACGAGTTAGCGTCCAGCCTTCCTTCGTATACTATTAAAATTTGTTGCTATCGCACTCTATGCTTCGCCCTTGCGTTGAAACTGCGATTTTCTTCATTGGTTCTTCTTAACCGTTACGTCAGTGTAAGAAGCGATCGTAATTGGGCGCGCTTTTTACAAATGGACCGCGTTACAGATTACGTTTTATCCTTAGGCTCTCACCGACAAGGTGTCAGCAAAATATGACGATCCCAGAGGCACACAAACTGTCTTTGAACAAGTGCGCGCTTTTTTCGCGGTGCCTTAGTCCTGGACGCAAACCAGTTCAGATGTTCCAGATGCACATGCTCTTGGCCTTGACTGCAAATAAAGATGTATTCGTTAGCGGTTCTGTTCTATTCCAAACTAAAAAAAAAAATAACCAAGACAACTTGTGCTTCACTCATGCGCACCACATTAATTTAATACAGCTATCATCACTGAACAAAACACGAAGTGGGAAAAATGTAACGATGGTATAGCGTCGATGGTTTCTGTACGTTTTTTTTTATTGCGATAGCAATTATATGGACACTCTCGGCTGGATTTTGCCGTCGCCGTCGCCGCCGTCATGCACCGTATATGTATAAGTATGTATATATATATAGAAGCCCAAAAGAAAAATAATTCAGAAAAATGCTTCCGAAGCGCGGAATCGAACCAGGGACCTCTTGCTCCGCAGCGAGTGGCGCTATCACTACGCCACGAAACGCAGATCCTCCACGTAGCTAACGGCGAGCGTTATATACATACCCTTTACCGCTGCACGGACTCAGAGACGGCAGACGATAATAAGCGTTTCTTCATTACCAGCGAGATGGCGCTAGCAGCGCGACGGGGCGCATTTAAAAGTCGTCGTCGAGCTCGCTCGCTTCTTATATTTGCGCAGCGAGAACATTGCCCTTCCGTTGTCGGCTCGCGCGGTTTTCTCGCGGTGAGGGGAAGAGGAATGTTTCACGCTTTCACCGTGATGTCCGCGCTCATGTTACCGAGCGTACGAAAGTCACTCGAGCTGAAGGGACGCCGCTAAACGAACAAACAGAAGATGAGCGCGAACTATCAAGTGTCACAGCTCGACAGTTGAAGCACGCTAGTTTCCTTCGCTGCTTCGGCCGCCTTTGCAACAGGAACGCTGTTCAAACTGAGAGTATCCATTGGCGAGCCTCACTTCGTATAGCATTAATTTCTTGCTATCGCAGTCATTGCTTCGCCCTTGCGGCGAAACTGTGACATTTTTTTTTTTGTTAAGTGCCAAAGAAAACCGGTGAAGACGGGGTTTTTCACCTACGTCCATACACAGACGAAGCAGACACGAAACCACAAGGTAATCAACACACACTAACATATTTAAAAAATAAAAAAAAAACCACCATGCCAGGTTGGGCAATTGCAAACGAAAAAGCGCGGCGGCGGGAAGATCACGCAGTGGCGAACGTGTCTGCAAGATATGACACGCCTGTCAGGCACCAAAGCGGTCGCAGTTCAAATAGAGCCGCCCCCTTTTCTCTTTGGGGAGCAAAGATAAGAAACTAAGGTCAGATTTACAAATTCCCCCCAGGAAACACGCACCGCTTTCAGTGTAACAGACTACGGCATACGTGACTGCTGTTATCCTTACAAACAGAACGCTCAGTGCCACCTCTTCAAGGGCGCCGTGCAGCAAAAACGCAAGAGAAGGCAAAAAAATAAATGTAGACGCTCCGCTCGTCATCGGAACGTGACGTGGTTCCCTGGCTGCGGTATGAAAAAATGAAAAAAGGAAGGAAAGACACGGCCGCCTGCCGGCGCTGTTGGACGCAAAGAGAAGCAGAGGGTGTCTGTTGACAGTGACGCTCTCAGTCTGTCGGCATGGTAACACGATATTTGAATCCCAGCTCTGTTCTCCAACAGTGAACTAAGCCGGAACAAAATTTTCAAAAGGCTTCCCAGACGGCGCCTTAAGATTTCCAGAGAATTTGAGGTGCTGGCTGTCTCCCTGAGGACATAAAGCAGGCCGGAACAGACATGCGGAACGAATAATAAATATCTCAACTTCCCTAGAAATCCGGAAACCATTCTGCATGAACATTGTACTGGAATGCCGGGGTGTTCACTGCGCGAGAACCGTTGACGGCGCCCAAACTATCAGATGTGCGAGAGTTCAAAGCAGACAGGAGTAAAAACTGGTCACCATAGAGTGTATACAGATAAGCCAGCGCGGTTAAAGGAGCGAGAAAACAGAAAGCAACGGAATGATTTCTACAACAATTTTTGTTGCCGGCGTACGGAAGTGCGTAATGTAGATATAGAGGCTTGAATTCAGTTACAAAAAATCTGAAATAAACAGACAGAATTACAAATTGCAGTCGATACTCTAATAGAGATAAATAATGAACATGATCGCTCACTCCTTAGTAGCTGCTCCGTTTCAAACCGGTTGTATCGGTTATGCTTAAGTGTAATCAACGTCATTAGGCATAACCCGTACTCGCAATGGTCGCTGGTGGAGGGCCCTTAAGGCGGAATATATATACGTGCTTCGTCGCTTGATCCTCAACACTAATCACACAGC
This sequence comes from Rhipicephalus sanguineus, assembly GCF_013339695.2. Lineage (NCBI taxonomy): Eukaryota > Metazoa > Arthropoda > Arachnida > Ixodida > Ixodidae > Rhipicephalus > Rhipicephalus sanguineus. Next base: position 82,638,569 of record NC_051178.1, read on the forward strand.
CGCTATGACCAGGTCCTAAGGCAGTCGTGGGCACGAGCTCAGACAAAGTGATTTCACCTGTGATTGGTTTATTTGTACGATTATAAGTTGCTTGAAATATACATGGTGCTCGTCTGAAAAATAAAATCAGTGGAAAGTCCGCGCCCTCTCTCCTGGTTTGTTCCTCTTTTAAGCACCACTAACTTGCCGGAGCTTCCACCCTTCTACGTACATTTTTAATAAGCGTGTCTGCATGTCGTTTTCTTAGGCGCTGCACATTAAAAACAGGATGAGTCATTAAGTTTTACTCATTCGTGAATGTTTTCCGCAAACCGCATTAAAATCGAATAATTCGTAACAAAACTATATGTACAGCCAATGAAACAGGCCAGTTCTAAAAGAATCATCCTGTACAACGACTGATGCAGCTACGCATATCTATACAAAATTGTCTGCACGGCAGGCCCAAATTAACAAAATATTTCTGTTTCAGAAAATTTGTACTGCAACGGCAAACATGATACTTATCAAGCACGCTATAAATTAACAATTTAAAGAATTTATATAAAACAAATAAAAACGCTTCATGCTTAACAAAATTCAGCATTTTACTATAACATATGCCGCGGAGCATAAAAATATACATCATGTTCAAGTTTCAAACACAGAAATGATGCCTAATGGAGACATAAAAACAATCATATTCGGGGAACTTGTTGCCCCCCCCCCCCCCCACCCCATTCGTGACTTCTGGACACGTAACGCATGCACTGTTTTTAATTTCTCGCTGCGCTGTAATCTTGCCGAACTTTCTTACATTCACTTTTTATGAAACCGAGCTTTCAATTTATGTTGGATGAGGACGTACCATATGGGCCAGTTCGGGCGTTGTAGCGATTATGCATATTATATTCCATCTAGCTCCAGTTGCGACACCGCCAACTAGTGGCAGATATATTCAGACAAGTACGCTTCAGCGTCGATTGTTTAGGGACACACTATACTATATATAAAAGCCGAGTTATCCCGCTGCTTAGACAGGCAGGGTTGAAATCAGAGTTTTCCGGCCTGTTTTAAAACGCGCCTAAACATGGACTGCGCCAGCTCGAACCGAATACAGTCCCAATTGCTGGAAAATTCAAAGCCTTTCTCTGAGATGTTGGTCTCTAAATTTTTGAGGCCGACTGTACCTTCATACGCCTGAGCGTTCTGAAAGCCAAGCTGATGATTACCGTGAGGAAGATTACCCTGTATGAAGCACACTAAGCAGCGCCGCCTTCAACGCCTTTTACTGCGTGAAATCAAAGCGGGTTTTAAAAAAAAAAAATATGGTACAACCTCTTCATCTAACATTTGGTGGTACCCGTATACATACACTCGTCATTTTACTACTATGTCATTTTTTTCTAGGACGCCTGTGTATCAGGGGTCAGCGCATGCTATTAAAATTTTATAGGGGGCAATGACATTTTGGATCAGAGAGTGGCGAACTCCTAAAATATTTATTGCACTCACTATTAGGCGCACACGATAGCCGACGAAGTAGCGGATATAAAATCGCAGTGTCGCCTAGGAAAGCGACCTTTTGAAAGCCTTTCTATAGAGGCAAGCTATGCGTCATGTTTTTTGATAGCACATCGCGTAACTTTTTTCCTTTACGCTTCCTTCTTTCAGGCGACAAACACAGTGTATATCACAAATTGCCATTTTCTGCGTCATACAGTCAATTTTTATGAGCGTATTAGGAATGTTCAGCCGTATAACACGGCTTGAGTCAACCTATATACATAGCTCTGCTTTCGTTAGAGTTACAGGCAATGATGAAGTCACTGTTGATGGGGCTGTAAAGAGGATACGCCTAACTTAAAAAGCTTTCTGCTAGGTTTAGCTATTTTATTGTTCGCAAAATATAACAAATGTTCTCCGCGTGCAAGTTACGTATACTCTTTCCTGGACTGATTTTTCTAGCGATTGACGCTATTTTTTTGCTGAAACTAACCTTTGTTTATCCAAGTCAGTACAGATTGCGGGACAGCGTTTTTTGTATCAAAGATATGGCCAAAATGTGCGCTCTCAGAAACCTATACCGAAACATCATGAAAAAAAAGACACCGTGTCCCTTTCGATCATAGAGCCAATGCAAAATCACGATGTACAGAAAGCCTTCGGAGGGGGGCGGGGAGAATCAATGCATGGCTTCAGAAGAAAAAGAAGATCGTTTTCGCCTTCGAGTCACTTTAGGCGAATGCATAAGTGCTTGTGAGTTTTCAATCGTGATTCACTTGGTCCCTTCCAATCTACGTCGATGCACACTTAAGTCATTTATTTCATTTTAAGTTCGCCGTTAAGTTATTTATTACGCTACCCTGATTACCACATAAGTCACCTGATTCATTCTTCATTCAGACTTAATACACTTGCTTAGTGCTCTATCCCTTTCATTCATTTGATTCACTTTATATGCGTTAAGTGACTCTCTCTTCGCAACGTGTCCCTTAAATTTTACTCCTAAGCAATTGACATTGGTTACCCGTACTTAACGTTACAAAAATTTGGTCCAGTTCGTGTCCACGACGCCGCCTGACGTGAGTGTTTCTAACGGTTAACCACATAAGGCTTGGTCTTGAAAATAAAGTGTCACTTGGTGCTCGTGCCACAAAAGAATAAATAAATAAATAAATAAATAAATAAATAAATAAATAAATAAATAAATAAATAAATAAATAAATAAATAAATAAATAAACATGGGAAGACAGTACGCATCCACCATTTCGGCTCGAGCAGCTTTTACATCTGCAGTTAACTGTACCTCTATTATTGGATGCATGGGCCGCGCTGCTCGATGAGGCAGTTCAGCCTCCAGAGCTAGAGTAGGAGATGCGGGCGAGTTAATAGGCTCCTGGTATCATATAGGGTTCGCTGTGTTTCTGGCACAGTGTGTCTATTAAGCGCCGGAAATTCAACATCGAAATCACAGTTTCGATTTTGACGTATCGAAACTACGTTAGAGTTGTGCACGGATCGGCACACCAATGTATGTATAGTTATTGCACCATAGTTAAGAATTAGCCAACATTACCTGAAACGAGTTAAAATTTTAAACTTGATAAACCAATCTAGAAACAGAACAATGGTAATAAATCACTTATTGTGTCGCCTGAGAAACGCCACCTCAACTTCTGGCAGATTAACGGAGGAATGGCTTACAGAAATTGACCCCTCCCTGCCGATATAAAAGGTTTCAGCTATGTTCATCTGTGTCTTGCCTTTGTGCCTGTACATTACTTCTGTGTTCTTAAAAAGAAGCGTACACTTACCCTCCTTACCTTCCTACACGTGTCAGGTACAATGTAGAGTCACAAAGGAAAGGCACAGAGGCAGTTAGTTGAAGCCTTCCATGTCGACATGAGTAGCGATATCGGGTGATATCGGCCGGAAGGGGACGCTTAATGTGGAAGAAGCTGATAATGACTTGCATATGGGCTAGTTGGTGATCTTGCATGTTGATTAGTTGCAGCATATATCAGACACACGGAATGAAACAAGCACGACGGTCCTCGCGTTTTTTTTTTTTTTTTTTGCTTTCCGTGAGTGTAGTGTTGCCGTCACCACTCAACATGCAAGAAGATGAAGTGGTAATGCGTGCTTGATTTATAAATTCGCTTCGTGAGTGGTGTTCGTCAATATGTTCAGGCTATGGGATCAACCGTTTCATATATAAGTGTTTCCTGAATACAATTTGGCGATTGCTAGCGATGTCTTTCTGTGTCGTTGTCTCTTTCGGGCCTTTTGAGGTCGCGAGTCAAAACGAACTCGCCCAACTATCCATTGTGTGCGTAAAGTCATGATTCAACGCCATGATGGTTTTAAGTCTGTCTGCCAATTCTTCGCATCCGAAAGAGAGCAGCAGATATCAGTCGATTCGCGATATAACATATAACTCACTGGCAATGATCATGCGAATACTTACTTAACATGAGATCTTCGTTTGCACAACTGTTACTGGGAAAGCAGTACGCAGACAGGCTCACCCATGCCATATATTGTGAAATACTTATTAATCAAGGCCAATCTTCCAGCATAATATTTGCCCATGCTGAAATCGTCATTACATCTTGCCTCCGCAACAAGAACTTTACTCTTAGTAGTTCCGAAATATCTACATGGATTGAGCACTACGCTGTTGAATCTGTAGTGGAACTATGCGATATTACCATTTTTTATTTAGCTATGGGACTTTAATTACACTATAAGAGAATATTCTGCTCTGAATTGAGGCAGGAATATTTGCATTGTCAGACCATTCTGGGAATACTTCTCGTGGATCACCTAATCTCTCCTGCACGTTTATCTACCAGCGAGTGACTGACGTCAATGTGGTATTAGGCAATCAGGGAGAGTCAAATATATGTCGATAAAAACTCGGACGCACTGTCTTTGCTTTTAGTTAATTTCGCGCTGAAAATAGCTCTTTGAAATGGCTATCTCCCTAGGGCCGCCATTCATTGAAGAAACTTTACCAAGACTTACTCCCGCATATTAATAAACCTGTTCGTTTTGTGTTTGCTAAATTGTCTTCGCACATCGAGCGTCAAGGTGACGAATAACGGAATAACGTGTCATTGATTCTGCGTTCCCGCATACTCATAATTCGAGCTGTATGCTAAATGAGCGCCATTGTCTCCATTGTCGTCATAGCGGCACCGTGGCCCCACGTGCAAGAGCAATGAACCTGCTTACCGCGAACGCAATGTTGACAGTGCGGTTTTGTCTCCACGCGTACTAAGTGCTAATGCGAGGCTTCTTTTGTTTGCTCGGCGATCTTTGGGAGACCGCTCTGGTTAACGTTCGCGGAACGGTGGATCAATCTTCCCATAAATCGATTTTCATTAGGTCGCTTTGATATGCTATGACAGAGCAAATAATGCGCTTGCGATCTTGTCTTTCTTGCCTGTTTTCTGCAGACCGACGACGTCTCATCGATTTCGGTTCCCTTCTACGCGCTCTTCAGTTCTTCCAGGGCAACGTCAAAAGAGCCGGATAGAGTGTGAACCGACATGATGTTTGTGATTTTGTCCGATAGTTGCTGGTACCGCGTGCGTTCGGTTCACTACAAACACGAAGCCTAAATTACGAGCATTTAAGTAAACTCTGGTATACTGAAGACAGATAAAGTATCGATCAAACCTTCTATACGTTACTATGGCTGAACTTCATATCTACGAAAGCTTTAGAAATGTGACATGGTGACATGGGGGTTCGTGTCACATGCATTCAAGGTTCAAGGGTGTACAAGTTTTGTCCCCAAACATAGAAAACTGACAGGGAGTCAATATTCGCTAATGCAAGAGCGTTAGTAAATATTCAGGTTCTCTTGATAGTAGAAAAAGTCACAGTTTGGCCGTAAGCGCGAAGCAATAAATGCGATAGCAAGAAATTAAAATGTCACACGAAGAAACGAGGATCAGCTCGATACTTGTGGCGCGCCGCTGAAACACAAGCAAGGACGCCCGAAAAGAACGCACAGGCATGCACAAGGCAAGTGTGAACTGACAACTGTCGCAGTTGCTACATCTTTGTGCTTGAGCAACACGCTGCAACTGTCGACAATATAGAGTTTGAGAACTGGGGCCCCAAAAGCTTGGAGACCAAGGAGATTGCGAGCCGCCAGGGCGCATGCGCAGAAACCAAGCCATTCTTGGGCTTTTGTGCTCGCGTTCTTCACGGATTCTAAAATGTTTTTAGAATCCGTGAAGTACGCGCGGACTTAGAGGACTTGCCGCACGCTTCAAGCACTTTCTTTCTCCTTTCGCACCAACGAGTGCGCTCAAAGCTACGCAGCGGGGGGATGACAAGGGGGCCAAGAAGATACACCTGTTCATCAGTGAGCGTCATGACCTTGAGCCCTTTCTTTCCTTGAACTCCCGCCCTACTATCAGTGTGATCGCGAGAACGCGCACGGACACGCCACGGCATCCCGCGGCGGCCGCGGTAACCATGCAGCTCACGATGCTCACATCAGCCAATAGCCGTGCACTTTGGATTTATGGTGCGGTCATTTGGGTTCACGGCATCATTTTTCGAGAGAAGAGAGAGAGATTTGTCGCTGACGTTGAGAATTGTTTGGAAATTCCAGGCCGCGTGCTGCTCTTTAATGTTTGGCTCACGTGTTCTCATGGGCCACGGCTACGATCGGCAGCGTTTTCTGATCATGCTCAAAAAGTGTTGCAGGGCTCCTTTTAGGCGAAAGCCTTGGATGCCCCATCAAACGCGAAATTCAACCAGCGTGCCGCGTCGGCGCCCCCGTCGGCGGCGTCAGCACGAATTATGCAAAAAGCATGATGTGATGACGTCAACATGTGACGGTCTAATGACGTCACATATCGCCGAAATATGTGACATCATCATGACACACTGATGCCATATAACGTGACGTCACATGGTGACCTCATCACATGACATTGATTAGTCAAAGATGGGCCGATCCCGGAGGCAGTGAAAGACGTAATGAGATGCAGAAAGTTCAAAATGCCTCCGATCCTGGAGGCATTGCAAAACCCATGTAGCCGCAGACATCTTTCGGAAGGGGGGCGGGAGTTCAATGCATCGACTTGAGGAAAAATAAGAAGGTGACTTTTGCCTTCAAGTCAACTGAGGCCTAAGGGATACTCCGAGTTTGTTCTGCTCGTTTTGTACGCCCACGTGCGGATTCAGTTTCATTGGGCGAAATCTGGAAAGATCTGTTAGATCACCTAGGAGTTGAGAGAGGGGTAATCAAGCGAGGGTACCCTCGCAGTTAACGTGTTGGAAGGCGGTTATGATCACACACAAATAACAAAGAGAGTCACAAACTTAAACTTACTAATAACGTGCGAAGAGATGGGTTCGAATCGCAGTGGTGCGAAATGCGTTTTTCTTCGACATTCCTTTCGCTTGGTTAATATTTTGACAGGTATGTCTAAGGCGCGACATAAAGTAAATAATTCGTCATATGCTTGACTTGGTTTTGCATTCTGTTGATTTTGTGGTTGTGTGACTAGCATAAATCGAAGCCCTCGGTTCACTCTTCTTCAACGTGCTAATAAACAATGAAACATACATGTGCTTATGGGTAAGTTGTGCTGATTATTCACGCGCTTGATTTTCCATAGTGAGACTGTAGCTGTCTGAGAGGTTCTGGTGGAAAGTTGCGAAACAATTTCGATCCCTTGTTTTCGTTTAACACGATCATATATATATAATAAGCACTCCATTTTACAACGGAGTGTCATCGATATGGGATCCGGCAACCTTATATCCAATCAGCAACCTTGTGTTATGCTGCTGAATGTAGCATCAGCTGAGCCGCCGTAGTGTATGTACCAATCCGTCGAGATTGTAATGATCGCAAGTAATTCGAATCTTTCAGAAAACACCTACGTGAGAGAAATCAACATGGAATATAAAATTCGCAAGTTGGTTGAGGAGATCTGGCAGCTTTACAATGCCACCGTTATAGATTGTATGGTTGACCGTGCCACCCAAGATTGGTCGTGTTGATACCGCATTGAATCATTCTCTCTGGAGGAAATATTTCACTCGAGATGGCCGAACTAATCTCCATATGGGCATTTTTTAGCAAAAGTTCACATGGGCGTCCTGTGTCTTTACCGATGAAAGCGCTTATCCACTTAGGTTGGAGAGAGAGAGAGAGAATAAAAGTTTATTTTGAGCAAGCGCGCTGTGAAATTTTTTTTTGAGCCCGATATCAGTTCACGGAGCCTTCCTCGAGGAATCGTAAAGCCGGATGCATGATCGATCGAAAACTGACGACCGGGGTGCCTGAGGTTATGCACGCTTCCAGGAACTTGGGAGGTTCCTGAGAAATTCTTTTTGGTCCTTGAGATGCAATCTACGCCGTGGTATCCAATCAGATTACTCGCGAGACTTTGGTCGTCGCGTTAGAAAAGTTTGTTAAGAGCCCCGTGAACTATATATGGCTCATTCATCTTGCTGGTGCTGATTTTCACCGGACGGGCCGCGTTAATCGTAGCACTTGAGAATGTTATTCTTAACATTCGTATTTCCACGCCTGACCTCCTAAAGTGACTCAACGGTTCTCTATTGAACATAATAATGCGGAATATCGCATTTATTTTGTATTCATAATGACGAAATGGCGTTTCGAAGTTGCGAAGAAGTACAGCTTACCACCAACTTCTAAAGCAAGGTATTCGGCAGCGTGGGCTAAAACCGCAAGTACATAGATGACTCTGCACCCCAGTCCGTCAAATCCGCGGCACGGAAACAGAACTCACGTCTTTGGTCTCGGCAACGGAAGCGAATAACAGCTGAGGCACTGCTACAGCTAGTGCATTAATGACAATTTTCTGTAAAACTGCAAGACTTAAAGTATGACATATCGAACTAACGTCGAAATCCAGCGAAACACTGTGCACTGCAATAAGGTACGAAAGTAACGTGGATTGTGAGCAGTGAACTTACTTTAACAGCAGAAGAGTATGGCGGCAGAGGCTTCTTGCCGACTGAATATTCTTACTTTTCAGGATCACACCTGTTGTATAAAGTGAAGAAATACTCTCAGCGCAAAACAGAGAATTATCGACTTCATGCTCACTATGAAATTTGCAGCGCCGGTGGTGGCCAATATTCAATATATACGAGTAGATATGATGTTTCAGTGTTCAGAAATTGCAATAGCCACGTCTGCTGCATTAAGAAATTACAAGATCGGGAAAGAACAACAGTACGGCACTTTCCCGCTAGTCTTGCCAAGCCTGAAGGAAGTGCGGAGCTGGTGACCGTCTTCATTTCTCTTCGTTTTTCTCTTTCTTTCTTTTTCTCTCTCTATATATATATCTTTATTTCTCTTTCTCGCTCTTTCTATCTTTCTTTCCCTTTCTTTCGCTCTCTTTCCATTTCTCTCTTCCTCTTTCTTGTCTATTTGTTTCTCTTTCTGTCTATATCTTTAGCTCTCTTTCATTGATGCTCTCGTTCTGTCTTCTTTCCATTTCTGTTTTTCCACTTTCTTCATCTCTACTTATCTCTTTCTTTCTGTGCTATCCTTTACTTTCCCCCCTCCTACTTCCACCTCCTCCTCACCCTCACTTGTTTCCTCCTAACCCTTACTTCACTTTCCCACCTCTTTGCTATACTATACCACACAAGGCTATGTTTTCACTGTGCTAGCGTGCCTGGACAGCCGAGTGGTTACGATGCTCGCCTTCGCATCGTGGGTACGCCGGTTTGAATCCCGCCCCGTAAGGAAACCATTTTTCGCCAGAATTTTCTTTCTGTTTCTTTCCATCTCTTTCTCTCTCTCTCTCTCTTTCTCCTTTCTTGGTCTCTCTCCTGTTCTAGTTCTATCGCCCATCCGAGTTATTCATCCTATGCCCGATAAATCGGCTCAGCGGGAGAGTGCGCGCCGGGCGCACAAGTTCGGGGACCGAACAGAAGATGAAGAAGAAGCGAAGAGATGAGCGCGCCGGACGAGTTATTGGATTGCGCGCGCTAGATAGGTATGAGCCATTCATGATGATTACAGTTTATGCGAACGCGCAACGGCGTCACAAAAAACATAAAGGCTCCCCTCGGTAATAAAAATTACGCTCTCATATCTCACAACTGTTGCTTTCATTGATCATTTAGGACGTTTTTTGTCGTAAAGGTTCCTAGCTTACGTGAGCAACGCCTTTCACTGACGTCGGCTGTAAAGCCATGGCTACCTGGAAGAGCAAAGCCACCCTCTTCTGAAGAAGAGTACGCGCGCCTGGTCTAAAATCGGTTCATTATCTCTCTCTTCGAGCTGACTTCGTTACACTGTCACCAGCGGTATCTAACACTGACCACCTCGTCGAATTTAGGCTGTTTCATAACATGCGTTCTGACACTGGCCGCTTGATCATTGGAGAAATTAGAGCTATTCTAAATAGCAACAGCACGTTTAATGGATTATTTGAACAGATTAGGGACGCAAGGCCGTATTGGCGCTATAACTTTTGAGGCGCGAAGAAGAACTTTTGCTTTAAAGGGCCCCTCACCAGCCTCTGAAAATACAAAACACGAGCGCGTTATTCTCTCCTGGCGTTTGTCGTCTTCCTAGCACACTTAGTGACGCAATAACAGTGATACACGTGACGTCATTACGGTACATACTCTTTATTAGTCCATATGCGCGAAATATCAGTTGTGAAATGTTGCCATGCAGCCGCCCATCGTTCTTCCTTGTCTTGCGTGACTATCGTGCGCGATCAACTTATTTCACTTCATTTTGTGTATTTTTCGACTGCGCATTCAAATATAACAGCGTGTAGCCGACAAGCGCGAAAACCTGATAGGCTTAACGCTTAGTGCTGACATTGTACACGTGCTTCTAAGAAATGAGTGGCGAGGAGGAGACAGCGGCGGTGGGAAGGGTAGCGAAGGCGAGAAAGAAACCACTTCCTCGTCTTTGTACTCCAGGGCGGCTAGGGGTACTTAATGTATACGTATAATAACGATTGTAAATGCTTGACAATAGATGAATTTTGATAGCAATCTGGTCGTTCAACGTCTTCTGCAAGAGATATGATTCCTCTGAAGGCTCTGCAATCTAAAGGCTGCCGTATTTCATAACTTAATACTAAGTTTCTTATTTCCCCGTTTGGAGGCCTTGTGCTCAAAAGTCTTTATGTAAACACGGTCAAGATATATTGTCTATGGAGACAGGCTAATAAAATTGTCTGCGATCGCGGTCACCATACCCTTATTAGCTTCTCTACGCGCACAAGCTCTTGGTATAACAGTGCAGCGCAAGATTCAATATCCGGGAAGAGTTTGCTGCCGAGGGAAACAAGACAAAAAACGAACCCTTCGATGGTATGAGGTGAAGCCAAAAAAAGACAAATAAATACACTAGTAAGCAAGGTCGCGCAGGCAACGCTATACGTATGTCTTTGAAACAAATGCAAGCGCTCGCAGCCCAGTTTGCCCTAGGTGTTCAACAAGTCTGTGAAAAATACACAATGATAACTATACAACCTATGCATGACCTAGTCCCTATTGGTCAAATATAAAAATTTGGGAAATGCGACTTTTCCTAAAAAGTTCTTTTGTGATACTGTGCGAATCACCAGTGTTTAAGATACCTATATTTATTCAGAGCGCTGGTGATGTCATCATGATAAATGATGTGCGGTTAAGCAGTTCGTGCAATGCACCACAGCCTTGTGGCGAATCCACGCACGTTAAAAACGTTGCCGGTTTCCCGTGACACAATAACATATACGTCCAAATTCATTGTACAGCGTTCAGTCATCTACTTGCGGTATGGCTTTGTTACTCCTTGATAGTTGTCATCTAGATTAGAACTAACGAAATAATGTTATTTCTAACCATTCATTTGTGGGCAGCTTCTCTTCACCAGCTCATCTCCCAACTGTGAGTTTGGTTTAATGACAACTGTTTTGGCATAAACAAGTTGCAGTGCTCTGACAACAAAGGCTCCCTATTATTGTACACCATTCGATCACGCTCGCCCTTGGTCTGAGCTGTTTTCTTTTCGGGCTGCGCGCATGGGTCATTATGTGACCGGAAGCAGGCAAACCAAACAACACTCCTCGCTGCATGGAGGCTCAATCCGAAGAACGTCCTTTTTTTATGACTCTGTTGTTGCAGTGTGCATCAAGGACTCTCTTCACGGGAGACCCGGGTTATGGCTTTAGTGAAGTATCTTGGTGTTGGAGGAACCTACCGCATTAGTTACTGCCGAACCGACTAACCGTGCCTGTGTGTTTTTGTCAGGAAGTTGTTTCAAGTACCAACATGACAGTTGAATGTTGACAGAACTGGGCTAACGATTCTGATAGTCCTTACCCTAACCAATGTTTATGCATTAACATCTGAAGGTGCAAGTAGAGCGGTAAACTATGCCGAGGCGGGCGTTCGATGCTGCGGAGAATTTTCCTTCTTTATGAATTGCCGATCCGGAACGCGAGTAACGGTTAACGGTTTATATTGCTCTACTTAATAATAATATCTGGGGTTTAACGTCCCAAAACCACGATATGATTACGAGAGACGCCGTAGTTGAGGGCTCCGGAAATTTCGACCACCTGGGGTTCTTTAACGTGCACCTAAATCTGAGTACACGGGCCTCAAACATTTTCACCTCCATCGAAAATGCAGCCGCCGCGGCCGGGATTCGATCCCGCGACCTTCGGGTCAGCAGTCGAGCGCCATAACCACTAGACCACCGTGGCGGGGCATTGTTCCACTTAACATTAAGGTAACATACTTTAAATGTGAATAGCGACGCCAAAACGGAATGAGAAGGATAACCGTATTAATTCAAGATACACTAAAACAATTTATTCGCCATCATGGCTGCAGCGCTTATGCCATATCCACGGCCTGCTGATGAAATGCCCTAACCGCGAAGCGGATTAACCTTGCGCTGAAGTAGTGACCAGTCATTTTATGAGAATTGCCAGGTGGATAATCGAATACTTTTCATGGCAATTGCGAGTGCTACCAGAATAAGGAATTAGCTTTTTCTCTAAGAAAACAAAACAAAACGCGCGAAGAGATGGGTGTACGTTAAGTCTTCCATGTTTCTTTTAATCTAAATTCTAAAGACCTTCGTTTGACCAAAATATAGGTATTGTTGAATGAATAATGCTTTCTGAGTTGTATTGACGAATACATATCTAGTAATTTGACAAATTTCTTAGACATGATATATGCCGTTTCTAGCTATATTATTAACAAAGGAATAGTGTTTTGCTACTAAGTTAAATTTCTGAGGTGACCTAAGCTTGATAAAGCACCCTTACACTTGCTTACAGCGTCAGGGGGCTACGGTGAACAACTTAGGTGTATCTGCGACGCCATTTTTTTAAGACAGTTTATTTCAGGTACATTAGTAACTTGCCCTTCTGCGATACGAGTAAAGCCACCGGTATGCACAAATACGTTCAGTGATCGAAAGAAATGTGCAGTTAGTGGAGAATGGAGGGTGATGGCACCTTCAAGCTCCTGCACTAGCTGATCGTGAACCATGCACTTTCCCCAAATACTCTAGCAGCTAGTTATTTGTTTATCGGTAAAAGCGCGTCATACCATGGGCTAAAGGAGGAAAAAAATACAGGACGTCACAATTTCAGGAGCAGTTCACAAACTAACGCTTTCCTAATAGTGCAGAATGCCTCGGAATTCGGGTTTCCGAATATCACGAAAAAGTTCTAAAAAGCAGAAACTGACGGTTCTGGCTTAAAATAACAGTTATATTGGATACAGATAGTACCGGTGCATAGCTTTACTTAAAATGGCAGCCAACTAACTGCTAGTATATTTAATGAAACTTAATTGATTATGTTCCTGGAAAATTTGTGAGCAGCTCAAATCGTTGCGGCAATTGACGGAGCACGTCTCAACCACGCCTTCTTTCAAAGGGGCCTCTGTGATCTGCGTCGGTAGCGCGCGAAACAAAAGATGACCCAAAGAAATTCACGGGACAGACGAATGCTGGGGTGGAAATGCTATCACCAGACACCTCAGTCAAGCATTAGGGTCGCTCCAAATTTGTTATCAACTATTTGCTTCGTTATCAACCTGCCATTCGAAATTAGCGAAAATCGAGTTTTCAGACCACGTCTCATTCTCAACTTAGTAAGTGCTACAGTTAAAGTTGGTTTAGGAGCAAACAGCGAGCGAAATTAGGTATATTTCACGAACTCGAGTTATGGCTGATACAAATATCAAAATAGAGGCGAAATGAGTTCCCTCGGCTCAACTTTCCAGGACTCCAGATGCGACGCTTCAGACTGAGCAGACATGATACCGCAGGTGCTGAAAATAGTGGACGGGTCTTGGCGGAGGTCTGCGCGCCGCAGTTGCCACACTTGCAATGCCTGTTCGTAGCGTTTCCATTGACTTCGACGACCAGCCAATACACTGTCTGACATCGAAGTCATGATATTGCTCCTGCAGTTAGCGCATATTACACGCGTCGGCTGTTGGTGCGACCAGTGTTAATAAAGTAGGCTAACAAATGCAGATTAATCGAAAGAGTAAATAGACGGACCTTAAATAATCAAATCGGGAGAAACAGAGGCAGAGCTCGAGTTTGAAGTATGGAACAAAAAGGGGACTTCTGTAAGATGGCTTCGAAGACAGAGTGTGTATATATATATAATATATATATATATATATATATATATATATATATATAGATATATATATATATATATATAATATATATATATATATATATATATATATATATATATATATTTGCGAAAACCTAAAGGACACGAGTACGCAATCTGAAGCTTATGCCTGGATCTCCTGTCTGAGCATGAAAACAAACTGGAAGAAATATTTGAGGCATGATGAAGGATGAGTGCATGTATCCAACCGACGCCTCAGTTTCTTTTGCCCTTTCTTTTTGTCTAAGGCTTAAGCCAGATTACTCGTTAAGACCTGGTTAAGCATATGCAAAACGTTGTGTGGTGTCAGTTAAGCAGATTTGCAGTGGGCTTGAGAGCGTGTTCATCTTTCATCAGCTACGGCATTGAAATAGTGAACCCGCGTACTGCATGTCTCAACCCGATGGGACAAATGGTTTTAAAAGGAAAGAATTCACTTTTTCCGGAGAGCACCAAACGGCAAAACGAATGAGCATTGCGTTTTCGCTTCACTTTTTCCCAAGAGGAAGGACATATCGAGCTACGTTTTTTTGGATTCATTCGGGCCCTTCTAAACTGAATGGGTTGCTTTCAACAGCTCTGCAATAATGCAGGCTAAATTGGGGTGCCTGCGCATTTGTCTCTATCATTTCGGCATTTGCTCGCGTGCGAAACGGATACATCACTGCCGCAGTAAAATCAAAGAGTCTTGTTGTTTTTGTACGTGCGTGAATGTTCTTACAACACAAATATCGGCGCAGATGCACGTGTTCTGCCGTGCCCGCTTTCCCTAAAAAAAGTTTCGTAATCCTTTTTTCAAATCACCGATATTGTTTTTCTGCGGAGAGGAATCGATTTCACTGTGAATCCGCGTCGTGAATTCCCGGATTCATTTTGAGCTCTTCGCTGTATAAGGGTTCTCTCGACCTAAATGTCTGGGTATGGATAGTTTGTAGGACGTTTGGAACGACGTCGTAGCTCGAGTGCTTTTAGAGGGATGCGCATAAAGCAGCGGCGTTCCTCTTTCGATGTGCCCACTTTCCCATCAGTTCTTGCGTTAGGGTTATCCTCTCTCGGTGTGTAGAGAAACGTGTCATTTTTCATATGCGGAACGCGTACAGGCAGAAATATTGTTCTGCAGAACAGAGCTGGGACGTTCTCAGTGCCTCTGTTCTAAAGAAAAGATGAAAATGTCTCTCTTGCCGATCAGTACCGCTCGAAGGAGGATAATAAAACAAAGTGAGAAAATATTTATTTCGCCCTCGAATAGATTGCAACATTATGAAACCGACAGACAATGAATCGAAGGAAAATATATGGGACATTATTTGTAGTCTTCTACTGTAATGTTGTGATTATCACATGAATGGAAAGGAAATTAAGTGGGGACATAAACGCAACTTTGCCGCTGGTAAGGAGCAAGCCTATGTTATCCGTACAGCCTTCCGATAACGCGTGCGAAACTCTACTAATCGAACAACGTGCGGCGGTCGCGCTCACGTCTACATTATTGGGTATTTCTCGGGTGTAAACCTTGGGGTATTAGCCGACGCTGCTCGTAGCTATGATAGCAAGTGTGGAACACTTTTTTTTTGCCAGCTCTCTTCACCAAGCACGTGTCCTTTTTACAGGCTGGCAGCTGACCAATAAACTCTCGCATACTACCTAAAGGAATCAAGTCTGCCCGGACATACCGTACCCAAATTGTACAAGGGAAGTCAATGCGTATTTTTCAGAAGTACGGCGTCTTGGTGGGATAAACATTGGTCGAAATCCAGGGTAATATGTCTTGGTCCAGCCACGGCCGCGCTGGATGGAACGCTTTTAAATGTAGCGCTCCGACAAGCACGGTCGTTGTCCAGCAGACCAACACGAATTTGTCGCCGACTGAGAATGCTTACTTCAGAGAAATTTCTATGGATTTCTCTTTTACCTGAGTGGTCCCAACCACTCGATGGTAATTTTTCCTTCTAACGGCGATACTATGTGTAGAGGAGCATTCCCATGTATGGCTCTCAGTATATTGAAAACACTTTTGAGCTGAATTGTGTATGTGCTGTGGTTCACGCATTTGCGGGGCAGCGTTAGCGGTATTTTTCTTGTCATTACTGGAAGATCCTATAGTTGGTTGCATGCACAAATCCACCAACCTCTATTGAAAGACTATAGCATGCGCTCAAATTAACGCCGAATCGAAAATGCTTCATCGGCAATCTCGCACACCCCGGACAACCTCACCACTCCCACAAACAAAAATGGTACACTAGGGACGCGTCTCGCCCATACTTTCCCAGCAATCTGTTTCCCCAGTTTCCCCGTTTTTCCCTTCACAGAGATGAAGCGAATGCCTGCCACAGCGTAAATCAGGTACCGCTGCACCATGGCAGCGTATATTGGAATGGCGCTGGATGTAAGAATATAACTGCGTAAAAGACAGACTTCTTGAGCGAAGAGATAAGGAGCTGGTGTGGATCGTCGGATGGCATAGCAATCTAGCGGAAATGCATAAGCTAAGAAGGAAACGAGGTCCGACTAGAGGAGAGATTGCGCAAAGACTGATTAATGAGCAGCTGCCCCGTGGCTTCTTATCGGATGCCTTATAGTGACCCGTTAATCAGCTAGCCCCAAGATGAATTAACCGTTCTTTACGCCACCGACCAGACAGTGCCAAACTGTGAGCAGCACTTATCAGGGTTTAAGGAGTGAGGGTGTGAGAGTGGATGGAGAAGCATACGCGTCTCTGCCGCTGGGGCTCATTTAGCACGGGGCCCATAATTGTAGATATTCTACCGGATTCCGATATAGCGAAATTGGTCGATCTTAGCCTTACACCAGCCGCGCAAGCTATTCAATTGAATGTCGATAAAAAGTTTAATAAATCAAAGAAAGTCATAAAAAAACATTAGAAAAATTTCGAGAAAAGTTTCTCAAACCGACGCACATGTCATCACTTTCATTTTATGCATACGCTTCTTAGGCGCAGTTTCCGCATTCTTAGTGACTAGTCGCATTCTTAGCCGCATTCTACTGTCACTTGCAATCTCGACAGTAGTGTCCAGTAGTGTACTCCAAAATAACAGTCCTCCATATTACCAACCACCACGTCTTCAAGCACTCCTTCCGCGCATTTTACCTTTACTAAACCGCAAATTAAAGGAGAGAAACATACCTGTCATCCTGACTTATCTATATGCTAGCATCATTAGGAAATCGTTATCTCGGCAACTCTGCCTTAGGCCGAAGTATGCCACGCTTTCATTTATTGCTGACAGTTCAGCATTAAGGCTAACTCTACCAAGCACTGTTCTATTTTTATAGGTGCACTTCTTGAAAGATTTTTTTTCCGCTTTAGCGTATCCGCGAAACGCACAGTACGTCCGCTCGCGCTCTGCTAGCAAAGCTCACGGTGGGGCTATTCATCTGTCACATAGACTTAGTAGACTAAGATAACTGTTTGAAAACCACGACTTTCTTCCATGTCGCCGTTGCTCGACAAATATTTTAATGCCAAGCGCCATACCACCAAGCTCAAGCGTATCGAGTTCTCGTAGTTGGCCTCTTTTAATCTTAAAAATGTTGTTTGCGTCGGTGAATATTGTAACATTTAGGAAATGACTATAATTATGCAACGCCGTTTAACTGTATATATTTGCTAAATGGGCTTCAAAAACATGTCGACATTAAAGTTTCAAAAAATGGCGCTGCCTGGGCGTGCCTACGCGCCAATACCTTGTTTTTTTTAAGTAGGAGCATTCTCATAAATTGCCGGCCATCTCATATTCTATGTCATAATCTATCTCGCTTTCATGAGTGTGAAGTGAGAGCACCGTTTGCACGACACACATTCAGTCAGGGTAAGGTCAGTGAAGCGAAAATAAAGAAACGAACACATTTGATAAATATTATTGGCAGGCAGCTTTATTCTGTATATGTTACGGAAACACGCAATGCCGTTCATCTTATTTAAGCATATTGTAAGCGTATTGCGAGCACGGCTTTTATTCCTCAGCACACATAACAACATCTGCACCACACGGGTTCGTGTTTCCAACCAACATGCTAACAGATGAAGTCGATGCGCGCAGAGGACATTGCAATAATGTGAGTCAAATTCGAGATCTTTTCCTCAGTGAAAACAGAACAGACCTCTCACAACAGTTCTATGAGAAACTTATTCTACCTCTTCGTTACGTTTGCTTATTTGCGTATTTTTGAAAGGACCATGTTAGTGTGCTACGAACTCCTACACATAGGCTGAAATGGTGTTTTTGCGGAATTCAGGCTTTGATTTTAGAAAAAGGCACACCGTAGATGCGAAGATTACAAAGTAGAACATTTTTAGAACAATTCTATGAAAATAACTCGTTTTTCTTCTATTAATTTTTTCTTTGTAAAAGTCCGAAATAACGCTATATCCTGCGCACTTTTACATCGGCATTAAGAATTCAAAAACAACGGTAGTTTGTAAAGCTGTGTTATATTAAAAGTGTAATATTTACACAAGCAGCAGGAACGCAAAATTGTCAAAAATAGAATGCACAAAATGGTAAACTTTTTGCAATCATTCGTACCTGCTGATATATGTGAAACTTTTTTCAGATTTTGTTTTA
Organism: Rhipicephalus sanguineus; assembly: GCF_013339695.2. Taxonomy (NCBI): domain Eukaryota; kingdom Metazoa; phylum Arthropoda; class Arachnida; order Ixodida; family Ixodidae; genus Rhipicephalus; species Rhipicephalus sanguineus. The sequence continues at coordinate 82,657,324 of NC_051178.1, forward strand.
TACAAATTGATATTGGCCGAGGGCAGCGAGTGGGAAACTTGCATGATATAACCCACTGGAGCGCACCTTTCATTGATCGACGTTTTCACGCGCTCACTTAAAGAGGACTCACATAGCGTTTGGATCACAAAAGATTAGAAAATGTATCGTTTCGCGTTATGTTATCGGGGCGTACCTTGCAAGCGACTAGAATCATGCATGTTGTCACTTGGTGACACCATTGTGTGTAGACACTTAACTGCAAAGGAACATGCCTGCTTATTAGAGTTCGTTCTTATCCCGACTTATTTTACTGTTAATATGATGAGTTTCTTGACGCAACTGCACAGACACCAAGCGGCCTTCAGATGTGCTTTATTAGGGTGGGCTGGTACCAGGGAAGATCTAATTTAAAAGCGATGTCTTCTAATAGTGAATAGCCGTTCTAATGTCATCGACTAGTACATATGAACAAGGAACAGATGCTGCGTCATTTTGCTAGACAAACGATCCGAATTAGCCAAATAAGAAGGTCTTCCTTTCCTTCAGCAAGGTTCTGTTTCCCCCATGTTATTTTTCAGTTTCCACGTAGGGAGCATTATCGACATTGCAGATCATTTTGCCTGACTGCCTCTTTCCCTCCATCTTAGGTTACTGGGCAGCCTGTGGTCTAGTCGGTAGGTCGGTAAAGCAGAGGCATGCTGTGCTGGTCGAACCGGTTCAATACCAGAGCTGAGGACAACTCGGCTCACTGGGTGTGCAACGAACTGGGCGTCGCTCAAACGGACCTCTCTCGCGCAGTTGTTTGCGTTCTTGGTATGGTGGTATACAGTGCTCAGCTGTTCATTCGAAAGTCGCGGCCGGGCCGGTTGCATTCGATAGAGGAAAGTTCCTAGAGACCGCGTAAGTGTT
>NC_051178.1:82658314-82719093 GCF_013339695.2 Rhipicephalus sanguineus
GAGGGATCTCTGGATCACTGTCTTTTTGACGTTCCGACTATTTCAAACCCAAGAAATACCTATCATAAAACCCCTGCGGAAGTTGGGCTTGAATTTGTTCACTTCCGGTGATTCTTTTCATTTGGGCAACCATATTTGTTTTAGCCACAGGAGCGTTTTCAACTCTGCTCTAATTTTTTAACGAAAATCCAAGAAATTGAATGTTGAGTGTAGCCTCATTTTTCCCTATATGCAACTGTATATATATAGATATTTTTTTTTTATTGTTTCTTGTTGTTGTTTCATATATTCGTTTTTTTTTTTTTTTCTTTTTTCTCTCTCTTTAAATCTTGCGAGTTTAATTTAAGGCTAAACATTTCATTTCAGCTTTTTCCTTCACGAAGTGAATTAGTTTCCTAAGCAAAGCACCGTCCGCTTCATGGCCTATCCCCCGCAGTGGGTTGAGCCAAGGTACTGAGGAACCAACACCAACCAAATCTGCTTGCTCGAGAGGAGCCAGAACAAGCAATTTTGAGGAACACCGAAGCAACGTTGAGCATCGCATCATGTACTCTTCCTACGGGTCGCCACAGGGGCCCCGATACGCCAACGCATCGCGTCCTTTCAGCGCGTCCGCGTCGCCAGTGCGCTCGCCCAACCGCCGGTCATGTCCAAGAGGATGCTACTGACACCAGGCAGCACAACCGTCGTCCAAGTGCCATCCGCGGCGCTTTCGCGGCGCTCCCCGCCTACTCCAGATCGGAGTGCAGCCCTGTGACGGCGTCCTCCGGCACGTCGCCATTGCTTCTAATAGCCCGTGACCATGGTGGCACGACCATGGGGCCGCGGTCTGTCACCTCTTCCAATGACCCTCCTGGTCCGGCTCACGGTCTGGATCACGGTCCCGTTCCAGCTCCAGGTCGGGTCGCCGTCATACCACTCCCGTTCCCCTCAAGGTCATCGAGGTAGCATACGCCAGTATGTAAACCTGATAAGCCTAAAATGGACTTCTTATTGAGGACGAAATTTTCCATCGCTCGCAGGGGAACCTACTTATGGCTTCAGTGGAATATTACGTTGGGCGAGATGCTGCTTAGCTTAAATATTTATGGCCCAAACTGAAACTGGTTTAAAGTCTGGCGTCGTATACTCTCTTGCGTTTTTCTTGATTCTCACTTTGCATCACAAATATTTCGTTAGGCTTCTTATGGTCGGGGCTGCCGGTCAAGGGGAGCGAACGATGCTATCAGTCCATGCACTCATCATATCATTAAGATGCTTCAGTCCTACCCCGCCTTCCTCTTTGTATTATTGCAGTATTCTGCAGGGCTAGCTCATCTCGCTCGATAAAAATACAAGGGAGCAGATCTGCCATAACTGACGGCGATAGTATAGAAAAGTCTCCTTAAAGAGAAAAAAACTGTTAAAGAAAATAGTCACAGTTTCACCGCAAAGGCGAAGCAACCAATGCAATAGCAACAAATTATAGTGTTACACGAAGTGAGGCTGGCAGCTAACTATTTTGTATCCAATCTCGCGTAACTACAAAACGCTTGTGCAAGAGAATTTGGGGGACCCTTAAGCTTCGCCTTTAAGATTTGAACGCGATAGCGAAATCCGGCCCCTAGTGCGCACTTCAACCACTAAGTGCATACTTATTATTGTGTATTGTTACATACACACGCACACAGACTCACCCGCTCGTGCGCGATATATCTATAGTAATGGTACAGGTTCTCGATCTAAAGCCCTTCCCTGTGCAAGAGTCGAGACATATTTCCCACAATGCCTCACAGATGGCAGCACATTATCTAGCGTTTGGTGTTTGCTTGATCAACGCCTCCTCTAGAAAGCAGGCGTTGGCTTGATATGTTTTCTGCTAGATGGACATAGTTGTCCATTTTTGGAGCTGTTGGAAAAATGGTGTGTGTCTTTAGCGGTGATGGCTGCACTATCCCGGCCTTTTTCGTCGCGCAAAAAACGTAGTTTGATGGCCTCGCCAATGCGCCTACAAATCGTCGAATGGGCTCCTTTTCGCCGTGACACCTGCCGAAAAAAATGCGTTAAGGAGACTCCTTCCACTACATTGCATTTATGTAGTGTTTTTTTCCGAACTGTTTTTTTCCGAAGCAGATGCAAGTAACATCGTGGCTTGTGGTTGGACGTCTGCTTGCCACGCAAACGACGGCGACGGTGTCGGCGACGCCGACACCGGAATTTCTGCGAGTCGAGCTCTCTAACGCTATCGCGTTAATACGGCGGCTCTAGGGAGCGATGCTCTCCGCATAGTCACTTCGCGTTGAGAGCGCAGCGCGTAGAAGGGTATACGAGCCGCCCGTTGTGATGGCCCGTTGTGACCGCGCCCTTAGATTCAAAGTTCAAAGTATCTCCTCTATTAGTGCAACGACATTATGCAACATGTTTTCAATGATTATGAAAGCTGATGTGGAGGACAATAAGTGGACAAAGTTTAAGAAATATGAAAAATGGGTTTTTTTTAATTGTCGTCAGATTTTTCATTGTCCGGTGTTTTCTTGAACTTAGCCCGATCATATCTCTTTATTGAAGGTTATATAAATATAAGATTCGTCAGTCTGGTAGATAAGCATGCGAAGAAGGAAATGCGCATTTTTGTCGCTCTGCTACAAGGATTTTTTGAGATAAAGACCTACAAAGTAAAGAAAATAACGTCTCCTGGGGCCAATTTCGAGGTTTTTTATAAAAACATCTACACTACACATCAAAACTAAAAATACCTGAGAAGAAGCAAAACATGCATATCTAGTTAAAGAAATCTCAGCTACCTAACTTTATTTTGTGCAATGCATAACAAAATTAGCCAAAACAGCAGAGCGGTGAGCGCTCTACTCCACCTCTTCGTCATTATTGATTTCCTGTGCTTCAAAAAATTTTTGGCGCAAAACAAATTGCGGATCTCTTCTTTCCACTCATCAGGCAATAATATATAAAACTTTGAAATAAATTTGAGAGGTCGACGAGCCATCGATTGTTCGATCTTACGTGGAATCACCCAATAGAGTTGTGGCGATCTGTCGGCTCCAAATATTCGCCTTGAATTGTATGTCATAGGCTACGAGATTGGCAGCGGCGAAAAAATGAATGTGGTGGGGCTAATGTTCCGAAATGGGCACGTGGCATGCAAAAAGTTCACGGCAGTGCCCTTCTCCGAACATTGTCGCAGCCACGTTTATTGTGACACCGCTGCTTACCACTACAAGCCTCCAACCTCCTGCGATTTTCAACGCTATGAATGCCAATTTCTCAGTGTATGCCTATGTCTAGAGTTTTAAGCGCCTCAATTCAGTGTGCTGCATTATGTCACTGTTTGATTGCCAATGACAGGCGCAGCAGCAGCAGGATGAGCCATCGGCGAAGTGGTGGCTTTCTCAGCTCGTCCAGTGCGCGGTCCTTGATCGTAAACGCCGCAAAGCAATCGACGATGCCGTTTACGAGACTTCCAGCTGGTTTGGACAAGAAGACTGCTGGCTACTGGGTGCTGGCGCGCTCGCCATCTTCTGCCTGGCGGCATCCTCTGCTCTCGTGGCCACGCTGCTCAACCGCACATCAGAGAGCCAGGCCGGCTTTGACGAAGAAAGCTCATCGTGAGGAACGAACCCGGTCTGCGTCTGCGGGAAGAAACGCAGCTGCCGGAGAAATACGAGTTCGAAATGCACTTCGCCCGACGGAGGTCAACCAAAGGTTTCACGCTCAGGAAACCGCCCTTTTTTCTCCGTCACCGCTAGGCCTCGTGCACAAGGCACAGTTGCGCCATTTCCATGGACTGTGCCGTGGTATCCGGGCGAAAACACCGAAATAACTGAGGCAACCGACCAGTATCCACACGGTGCCGGGGGAAGTTACAGAACCACCTGATCCACCGACACTGACGCCGGCATCGGTACCAGACTTTGATAATTCCACTGCAGACCAAAGTGACGTGCCTGGGAATGCGACAGAACACTCTAAGGGGACAGACGAATCTACAGCAACCGAAATTACTCAAACCGAAGATCACAAGTCGACAGAATCAACCGAAAAGGAGAGTAGTGCTGATGTGGAGTCGTCCTCGCAAACGGCCAGCGAGGAAGCCAGCTCCAGCGAACCCACTGAAGCCGCCAGCAGGGAAACGGAGAGCTCCGTCGAAATCACTGAAGCCGCCAGCAAGGAAACGGAGGCCTTACTGTCAAACTGAGGAAAAAGGAAAACCCAATGCGAGGATTTTGGACGTGTATGACGACAACAATTTTGACATGCTTCGGAAGCTGGTGCCGCTGCCTTAAAAATGGCCGGTGGTGCTCTCAGCTGCAGGTAATTACGACCTTTGATCAAATTCAAGTAGAGGCTTTGGACGATATCCGACGTAATAGGAATTCTTTATTGCGTAAAGAAAGTTTGTTTCACAGGACTTCAGGGGCAATATATGTCACCGTGGGGCCCTGAAATGAAAATCTTTTAAATTAACGTTTAAAGTATGCATAATTGGTAATGGGTAGTATATCTCTTGAACTTGAGCTATCCCCTTGCCACATTATCAATGTCTTGAATGAGAAGGCTTGCTTCGTTGTACGAAGAAAGCAAAGACTAATTATATTTCGAGAATTCTTCTCTCTTGGGGCGAGTGAAGCAATCGGGCTTCGTTAAGTAGGGTTTCCGCAGGCAATATTAAAAAAAGAACACATAGTGTTCCTATATGTTTTCGCTAAAGGCTACATGACGGCGAAAGCCATTCTTTTTTTCTTCTCACTCGGTGTACTACTCCGCCTCCGAAACCTGTCTTCAACGGACGTGGTTTTGCACTGCCTCCAGGATTGCAGGCTTTGCAAGGTTTCTGTGCTTCACCTGGTTTACCGGCGAAAGCCTTAGATGCCTCACCAAATTAGAAAATTGACAGAAGGTGCCGGCGCCATCAACATCAACACGAGTGATGCGAAAGATAATCGCGCGTGATGACGACACCATATGGCGTCATCATGACGTCACAGATCCGCAATTTTTTTACATCACAATCGCGACATGACATGACCGCAAACAACTTGACGTTATCACTTGATCCGTCCACCGATCTCGAATAACTTGATCGGCCCACCGTTGACCTGCGACATCGTCGCTAGGTCAACGGTGGGCCGATCACCGAGGCAACGCAAAACCAGGTGAGGTGTGAAAGCTTGCAATGCCTCCGATTTTGGAGGCAGTGCAACACCACGTTAGGTGCAGAAAGCTATCCGTGGGAGCGGCGGAGGATCAATAATTGTCTGAGAACAACAAGATGACTATGGCTGTCGATCTCGAGCGGTCTTGGGCGAAAGAATAAGGCACCCTGTGGATATCGCACTGCCCCTGGACCCTCGATCGGCCACCTTTGACTAAGCGAGAATTGCATGTGATGGCGTAATCATCATCCGACGTTATATACATGTCACAATGACGTAGAAAGTATTGGCGCTCTGCGACGTCATGATGACGTCATCGCGTGATAATTTTTGCATCACTTGTGTTGAAGCCGCCGACGGTCAATTTTCGCGTCTGAGAAGGCGTCTAACGCTTTCTCCTTTCATACTTGCTTTAAGCTAAAATAGTATGTATAACGAAGCGAAATGAAGGCGCTAGGATAGTGTGTTCTAAGTACAAAATTCTTAAGATTGCAGTGCAGCGAGCGACGTTTCAGTAGAATTGAAATTTGTGAAGCAAATATGGTTCCTTAGAGCTAAGTAAGCTCAAAAAGAAAGCTTGTTCTTTTTTTTAGACGCGGCTTTATTTATATGTGTAAACACTAATAAAAGTGCGCATTCGTGTGACATCGTGCATTTAGAGGTATATTTTTTCTATTTTAGAGGCAATGCCGCACAGTAGAAACGTTTAACAGCTACTACCATAAAAAAAATCTTGGAGGACGCCTGAGCTACACTTTCAAGAGTAGAACCCGATAACGCAATTGGACCGTGTTCGTATCGTCTTCCCAATCGCTAGCCTGGCTTCGCATCTCGGTGGACACTTAAACCGTGCCGCAAGGAAAGCCAAAGTGCGGACGCCCTGCGGCTCCTATATTCATGCATGCGGCGCGCAACGAAGCACGGCCACACGGCGGGGCGATGCCGTTTAAAAGCGCGCACGTGGGCCCCTTTGCGACATCTCGCGGGTGATAGTCAAGCGCGCTGAAGAACTCTTGATGTGCGTATCAGCAGCGGTAAATGGTGTAAAATAGCGTCGTATAAATAGCTCGCCGTTATTATGCTATAGGATGTGCCTGGTGATGCCTGGTGGCCGAGCAGCTAAACTCATCGTGCAACGGAGCGAGCAGTCGCAGCTTCGAATCCCTGGTCACACTCGAAAGGGATATTTTTCATTTATTTATACAAATGGCTCACTCGATAGAACAGCCCCCAACAGGCTTGTGTATGTGCGAGGATCAAACAAGAGGGTTCCCCAGTTTTCACTGGAATGATGCTGTAGTACGTGGGTTTGCCTGAACTTCGTGTTAGCCTTGAAACGGCTTTAGGACCATTTGGTCATGTTACCAAACGTAATCGAGCATAAACACAACAATTTTTCGAATGTGCTTCAATGATTATGGTAACGCTGATTTGAAAATAACTGCGAGTGCATGAAAATTTAGCGTGATGTTGAGCGACGGACACACCACAGCTCCCTCTAATAGTTTAGGTACGAACTCTGCAACATCTGCACGATGCACAACTGCCTTTTCATGTGCACTATTCACTAATGGCTTATTGGTGGACAGGCTATGTCAGCTTACATTAGTGATGACGGAACTTACGGTTATCATACCTGGTGTTCAATCGGGAGCTTTTGTCGCATTCGGAGTAGCATCTGTCTCGTAACTACTAAGCAGCCAGGAAAGCAAATATTCGCCTTATTCTGGGATTAAAGAAGAGCGTTATTTCTTAAGGGTAAGCTAATACTCTGTGCTGAAATATTGAAATGCCCAAAAAATAACATCTTGATATACCGCTGTCCTCTTGCAGGCTGCTTTCACAGGCCTGTGCTCGAGCACGTGTGCGCGTAGAGCAGCCTGGCACCGTGAAACGCACCTGATGGTCTCGGCACATGCATGGCGCCATCAAAGGGTGTTGTGGTTTCTTGACTGGACCTGCCTTTGTCTGTGATCTCCGCGCTTTGGATCTTTTCGTTACTAATTAAAAAAAGAGACACCAGTGAGGCTCTAGTGTCCTCTCTTTGCGTGGCACGTGGTATATAAGCCGCACTGCACATGCGGCACCACACACGGGACTCCGGCATATAGAGAAAGATAAATGACATACGTTATCGCGCGTACATACCGCTAGTCTACGTGAAATTTGAATAATGCTGGGTGACGCTTTTAAAACGTTCCGTATACCGTGAAAGAATGAAGAGGGCTAAGGCATTGTTGAGGGTTTATGAAAAGCATTTTCGTTGCTCAGGACGCCGAAGTAAACATCCCGGCTGTTTTAGGATTGGCAACATTTTGATCACACTTTGATAGGAGCTTATCAAACTGCTGATCATGCCAGGGATTTCTCGCTGTAACAAGGGAACAATTAGGCAGCCAGGGCCGATCAATATGGAAACGGCCGATGTAGGAGCTACGACGTTAGAGACGTGGCAAGCAAAGACACTAAAAATTTAGCTAAAGATGTTGTAATAAAAAAAGGCTCCTGAGCTGTTTGTACAGGTGGTTGACCAACGAAGCTGAAACGTGTGGTTCTGGTAATCATCACTGGATTAATCTCGATCGTTCAATAAAATTTCTGTTTCTTAATAAGGTTACACGCGTTCGGCTTGGGTATATGACATTGGTTATTTCACTTACCGCACAGTGTGCCGGTGGAACACTGGGGCCACGTGTTCCAGCTTCGCTTGTTAATCACATGCACAGAGAGCTTGTGCAGCGATTTGTAATCGAAGCTTTTTATAACTCGCATATTTCAGTGGTGGCGTCGAACGCGAAAAACCGGACGCCCGCGAGATCAGCAAAGCAAAGGCGGTCCTCGAACCTGCGCCGGTCACATGATAGCATTTTGTATGCGCCGTTTGCCATTATCTGATGATCTCTCGCTCGATCGACTTGTCATTTCACGTTGCCACATTCCATTGTTGCCATCCACTGCTGCATTCTATTGTTTCATGCACGACCGTCGTTGTTGCCTGTAGCAGCAGAGGTGTTACGCTGCTAAGCACGTGTGTGAAGGTCCAGTTGCCGCCTTGGAAGGAGGAAACAGTTGAGGAGCAGCATTGGGCATTGTAATAGAAAGAAAGAAAGAAAGAAAAAAGAAAGAAAAAAAGAAGAAAGAAAGAAAGAAAGAAAGAAAGAAAGAAAGAAAGAAAGAAAGAAAGAAAGAAAGAAAGAAAGAAAAGAAAGAAAGAAAGAAAGAAAGAAAGAAAGAAAGAAAGAAAGAAAGAAAGAAAGAAAGAAAGAAAGAAAGAAAGAAAAACCAGCATGTCGAGCACGCACATGAAAAGCGTCGCTTGACCCCCTTTTCCCGATAGGGCAAGTACTCCTGATTTTTTATTGTCACTGTTCTTCGTAAGCTGCCTGTTTCGTCGGGAGTTCGATGGACAGAACGACGTCACTGACAGCGCCGCAAATGCCACTCCTCTCTTTCTCTTTTATTATTTTAACAGCGAAGCTAGCTGTTTAGCTAATCGTTCGTTGGGAGTAGATCCAGAAAACTATCAACGTCATACACAGGTACGTGCCACAGAAATTGGGCAAATCCCACGACTCACCACTGGTCCACTAAAAGGAAGAAGGCTACAGTTAGCCCAACAAATGGCTGCGAAGCGATGGCGGTGAGCCGAAGACCACGAGTACGTACGAAAAAATACTAGGGAACGGGAACGGCAACGGCGGCTGCGAGAAGACCCTCAAGCAATGGAAGACCTACACCAACGACCACGTGCCCAAAGATCTACGAGAGCTGCGAGCGCTTGGTTTCAGTGCGAGTTTCTGTATCTGGAGTTTGCACAACCGTGTCGTGTCTGTGGCTGTATGCTGTTAAAGTCGAGGTCACTGCGCTGGGAACCAACGTAGAAACAGCCCAGAATCCCCTTGCTAAACCCTAGCAACAACCTAGAGGCAACCTAGAACCTCCATCACCTATAGCTAAGGCCTAGAAAGAACCTACAAGCAATCAGATTAGTTTTCAGAATCGTACAGTTTCGTTGTTTCAAGATTTGCGCGGCTTAGTATAAAATTTGCCCCCCCCCCCTTTTTTTTTATTGGTCTCGCTCGAGATTCTCGCCTGCTCTTCATATAGTGGACCCGTGGTGAGTAGTGTGGCTTGCCCCATTTGTGAGGCACATAAGCGCTAGGAGTTTCTGCGTACATAGGACGAGTGAAATTGGTTTTGCCAACGCATTAGCAGCTTCGCTTTGAAAGTCAAGTGCGTGTTTACACTGAATACTTTTTCCAAGAATTGTCATGTTATATAGGCTTTCGTAGGAAAAAAGAATTTATTCAAAACTGAAATACCCATGGGCGGCGGACGCCTCCTGTTACAATCAGCCTGTTGAGCTGCTAACTAAGACTGACCATTGGTGAAAAGTTTACTTCGCGTCACACATTGCAATTGACGACTGTAGCCGTCAAATTCACAGAGCCTACCCAGTAGGAAGACAATTTTCAAAAGATGCCAACTTCGATGTACTTATTTTCAAAATATGCGTACTACTTGAAGTGCACAAAGTCGTCGATCTATTTCTTAAGACTTGCCTTAAATTTTAAGAAAAATTCGGTATGCGCAGCTAGCCACTGACTGCTTGGCATGAAATCTATCCCACACTGCCTGGAATGTGCCATAGTCTTAAGGGAAGTTAATGCAACCAACACGTCACGACCATCACGTAACAGACAAATTCCTATGTGTATACGACATTCATGTCAATCTGTTAGAGGCTCCTATGAGAGCCCCAAGATCTAGGCGGGTGTATGAATGTGTGGATGGATAGATAGATACGGTCAAAACGCATTGGTTTCGGCAACAAATGCAACTAAGACTGTACACCAACAAGCACCACGTTCATATTTCAATTCAAGCGAATGTGCCTTCCGAACTCGCCAGCAGCAGTCGTGAAGTTGAAACGTAAGTGCTATTTTTACACAGTAGCCAGTGCTCGCACAGTTTGGCTGCCTCACCTCCTGCGAGTTGGTTCCGCGGATGCATTCAATAAATTTAAACGTTTATGATATATCCTTTAAGCATAAAGATATCAGATGAAACCTGATCTGAAACATTTAAGAAAAGAAATGCTCACCAATACGTGACACAGGGCAACGAAACATTGTTGTGTCATTTGGGGATGATCCCCGATAACAAAATATCATTCAGTCGTGGAAATAAGGGTAACAAAGCCATGCGCAATTTTATAGTGCATGAAGCGACACGCTCCCGTGTTGCAAGTCATATCGAGCGCGAATGTACCTTCTAAGACTAAGACAACGCCCAACATTTGCTGACGTTTGTTTAGATGCTCGCTAAGCGAACTAATGTCCACAGCAGGCAAACCTCCCAGAACTGTTCCGCAAATCTCACAGAACTTTTCAGGTACTGAAATGAACTAATAATGAAAGAGACAATTACGCGTATCTCGTCATTACATACAAATAATAAAAGATAAATATTTACGGAATAAGTCTGCGCAAAAGCTGCATGACTAAAGCAAACAAAAAGAATCCAAGACGTTCTTATGATAGCGCTTAAGAGGCATAAAACAAAATCTATACGTTAGAGCTTCCTGTCATACATGGCTTTAATTTTAATTATGCCTGTTTGGAAGGTCGCTATATGGAATGTCCCTCGCAAGCAAACCTTCCAGAACTGTTCGGCTTACCCACAAAAAGAACTCTATCGCGTAGAAATAAAAAAAAATGAAAAAAAATCGATAACAGTGCGCGTAAATTATTATATGAAAACCCATTTCGAAAAGCGTCACTAAACGCAGAAATCGCAGAAAACGCAAAAATTGCGCACTAATAGGCCTCCACCATAACTGGGGCTAAGTAACTCAGGTCACAATATGTCACAATGAAGTCGTTGAAACACAGTGGCGGCACTGTAGGGGCGGGTGACAGCGTCTCGGGCACAAGTCATTGCGTGGTAAAAATTTTGGAGGCCTGCCCGCTGGAAGCCCAACCGCCGAAGGGGTGCGAAGCCGCCGCTGCGGTTCACGTTGAGAAGCACCTTGACCGCGCTTGTCTGTGCGCTCTCCACTGTGGCCTCAGAGGACGTTGATCGGCTTGCTGGTGGCGCGGCCTCGGTGGCTTGGACAGGTTCGCGGCAATGATGGTACAGAGGAAAAAGGCCGCCTACGTCAAACACCGCCACGGCCGATGCTCACTGGCGGTGTGAGCTCCAGGTCGAACACCACCACATGCTTAGTGATCCAGAATTCGCTGTCTCCTCGTGAGGTGAACTGCGGAAAAGCGGCAGTGGCTTTTCAAACCTCTTGAGATACCCGATTCCAATTTCTCTTTCTTAGATAATAATTATACCTAAACCGACGCGCTGACATTTCTTTAATACACAAATCCTTACGTATCATTCCTATATCTAGTAAACGCGATTATTTCTGTATTGCGCAAAAATTTGGCGCATTTATTTAGTGTCGTATAAGCTGGAGCGGTTGCAAAGGGAGGATCATACACCATAGAGCGGGTGTAGTGCTGAAATTATCTCCGCCTGCTTGCCGGGCAGGCACAATAAGCTATGTTTCGAAATGATTGACATATGGTCAGTTATACACAGTAAATATTTTTCCTATTCGCACAATATCCGTTTTTTCTGAATGCCTCGTATGTACAATGCAATTTCGCTTGTTCTTGCAAACAGCACAAGCTAACCAAAATGTCGCACCCTTGAAGTAGCTATGCATTCGCTATCGTGTTATTTATTCGCTTAGAGTACATGTTGAAAGTGCGAAATCGAATCCAGCCCGTCATAAAGTCAATATCAGTAAGGCTTACACTATCGTGTAGATACATATGCCGGCCAGTATATGTATATGAAAGTGTTAGGTGGAACTCCTATGTATAATGTAGCACACAAAAGCATGAAAAATGTATGTTACGCTGAAATATTTGTAAGAGAACAATTCAGCAAATGCTCAAGCTCGACATATCATTAGAGAAGGCGGCCGACTAATATGAAATAGTCTTTACTACAAAAGAAATTTCTGAATTCGGCCTCTGGTTATCTTGTGACCATGGCTATAGCATTTACGTCCTGTTTGGGTCTTTTAATGGGCAAACAGGAAATCACTGTACAACTCTGCTTCAATCTTCCGAGTGGACCATACACTGTAACCTAACAAACGAATCGAGTTTGCGAATCTTATGCTTGCGAGAACACGCAGGTGTGTTAACCCCGTCTGAGTGTCCGCACGTCTTCTGCACACGTCCATTGGTCGTGATTCTCTTCTCTCCTCGATAACCATTGCCAGAGATGTATATATCTCAATTGCATATGAACATCAAGTAGTCTAGTGTAAATTGACCACAGTCTTCGCGCTAAAACTTCGGGCCAACAAAGACTACAACGACCTCACCGCAATACGGTGGACGTTCATGTGCATAGTCCAGAATGACTGCTTCATTACACGCGAACAATGCATAGACGAACGTCCTATGCGTCGATTGCACCACCGACAGCATGACGCAGACCAGCAGTCGGGGGGGGGGGAGGTAATTCTGAGCCCCACCGCCGAAATTCAAACAGGTTGCTCTCTACAATAGTCTAGGCCTTCAGCAAGTACCCCCCCCCCACCCCCGGAACAAAATCCTGGCTAGGGGCCTGGGATGACTGTCCACCCCCCTTCGTGACGCGATTTTCCCGACTATAGTCAGTAACTCAATGATCGTTCCGTTCACTCCTTTTCAGGGATGAAGAAAACTTGCAGGGAAGTTCCGGCACTTTTCAGAAGCGCTTTTATTCAACTTGTTCTACACTGTTCATAGCGGTCTTAAGCTACGTGTTCAAAGTATTTGGGCGTAGTACAAAGAGCAAACAACTACAGGTTTAATGTATATTGTGAGCTATGGTATGCTACAAGCTAGCCTCCTCTTACAGCGAAAGCTGCTATGAGATCACAAGCGCCGTTTCTGGCGCCGTAGTTGTCCGCCGCCGCCGGTGTACGTAACCAGGCGTCACACAATGCGACTTGCGCAACAAGTGGGTTGTTGAATTCTTCCAACCCATTACAAAGGGCTCTGCCATAATTCTTCATCGTCATCAGCCACAGCATCAACAAAGTGCACGTAATGCCTTACAGGTGTTTAGCGGGTACCATGGTTCTCCGCTTAATGAAGAAAAATGGTGTAGTGGCTGCTTTCCTAATTCAAAAAATTATGATTTATGGCGTAGTGGGTTCCCGGCAAGTGCATTTCTATTGGTTGCCAAGTAGGCCCATAAGGCCCCTATGGTGCATTTTCTCAGGGTCTGAATAAAGTTATTCCTCCCTCTCTCTCTTTCTCACTTTAACATATGTTATATAGCTTGGTGAGAGAGTGAAATAACGACCGGGTGTCACGCAATGCGAATTACGAAACTAGTGGGTCGTTTAAAGCTTCCAACCCATTATAAAGGGCTCAGCCATAATTTTATCGTCATCAGCCGTCGCATCAACAAAGTGCGCATAATGCCTTTCATATGGTACCGCGCTTATCCGCAGAATGACGAATAACAATAATATCTGGGGTTTTAACGTCCCAAAACCACGATTTGATTATGAAAAACGCCGTAGTGAAGGGCTCCGGAAATTTCGACCACCTGGGTTTCTTTAACGTGCACCTAAATCTAAGTACACGGGCCTCAAACATTTTCGCCTCCATCGAAAATGCAGCCGCCGCGGCCGGGATTCGATACCGCGACCTTCGGGTCAGCAGTCGAGCGCCGTAACCACTAGACCACCGTGGCGGGGGCGAATGACGAATAATTGCGTAGTGTGTGCTTCCAAGTTCACAAGAATTTTTATTTGTGGCGTAATGGGTATGTCGCAATTGTACTTGTCCCATGAGAGTTTATAACGGGCTCTAGAAATGCAGATTTTCCAGCTTTCTCTGTGAATGTGCTGCGCGTCCCGAGCAGGCCTGGTATTTTTTTTCATATTCTGCTTAGTTAACCAAGAAATTTCTTTTACGGTAGCAAAAAAAAAAATCTTTATTACATGGCGCTCGTAATGAAAAGAAAGTTTCTTATGGGAAACACCACAAGACGCAAACCCAATGGCGTGTTTCGTAGTTTCGTTTATGCCTCTTTTTCTTCCTTCTTCGTTTAAACTCTGTTCTGCGCCGTTCGCCATAAGATACTGTATTAACAACTAGCTCAGCAAGTTATCATACAAGAAGCTTTTTGTCCCGCGATGATGCTTGGCATGTCGGCCAATTGTGTTATACTGATTCCGCATTGGCTAGAAGTCCCTCAGAAAGTTCAAGAAAGCGTAGCCAATGCGGGCCGTAGTAAATTTCTACAGGGTTATGCGAGCCGTGACATCTTGCATAGTTACTGATCTCATACAAGCAAGAACAGAGAAACATGTACAGTCAATTTCAGTAGAAGCAGCCCTAAAGGGACGCAACGCTTATATTTTAAACAGATCTATTTTAAAAGCATTTCTTTGCCGATTCAGCGGGAAAACTATGCCCATCTGTCTGTCACGTAACACGGATAGCTCTAAGACGAAAATAATGTATGATACAAAAAATTTCTTGGGGGTGCTATGTTTCCAACTAAAGGCCTCGCGCGGCAAAGCCGCGTCTCTTACCCAGTGTGTTCGACACCCACGCTTGCACACTGCGAATGTACCTGAATTACGTGACTCTGTCGCACTGACATTACAACACAAATGTAAAAGGAGAACTCTTTCTATAGAGGCTCCCTTGAAATATTTCGTGGTGGTGGAATAAAAGCCCTCTATAGGACACCAATGCCGCTATCAGCGCCTCGCGAGACGCCCGTTAGAGAGCGGACGTAGCTTGAATGATATAGTTCGAGGGCCGTGATTAAAGTTTAACTGATATACCAGCGAGGTCATTTCTCATTCATAGCGGTGTCACGGGAGACGCGGCTCGCGGGCAAAGCGCTAGCTTCGCACCTCCCCCGCAGTTAGACCGTGCCTCATTATGCACCCGCTTGGAGCGCTAGCAAATGGAGTGGTTTAGAGCAGAAAGAACTGTTACATCGCACTTGTACGACGTGGCATTGTGACCGCGCTGATTACAGGTTTTACAATTGCTCTCCGACATGCTCGACCACGAATATATGATCATACATGGCCACAGTTTCTGTGCCTCTCGAATTTCCTGTCGCTGATGTTCTAGAGAAGCTGGAAGGGTATGTCAGTCGGGAGTTACATCTGTCGTGCTCGAAGGTGAGGACTGAGTTTTACTCACATCTATATTTAAAAGTAACCAGCATGTGTTTACGTTTTTTCTTATCTCCCATTTAGCCACGTCGAGGTGTTACTTAGGAGAAATTCTCATGATGAATTCACTATGCGGTATCAGTTCGCATTGTGAATCATTTATCAGTTGCGGCTGACATCAACACGGTCTTCTTGAAACCACCCACTCATGTTACAGCTTTGTTTATTTACAAATTTTACAGCTTACGTACGTTCTAGAGCCGAATCCACAAAGTTCTCTGCTTGCAAAAGCTGTGCGGGGTTGAACCGATCCTACATTAATGTGTTCTATCAACATTTTTCGCTGAGCATTGCATACCTACTAACAACGCGGACAGGATAGCTTGCGAGTGCACCTCCAGTGTGCAGGACGAAAAAAAATTCTCAAAAGATAAAGCGTACGGTGCAAGCGACAGACCTAGAGCTAACGCTCATCAAGGACCCGGCATTAGGAACTAGACCCGCCACACCAACATGTCGAGACACAACTCCCGACCTCACTTTTGTTCGCAATGCTACAGAACCCACCTCGGTTAACCTGAACCAAGTCTTGGGTAGTAATCATAATAGATTAACGTTGCACTTACGTAGTAGGCTGAAGAGACAACGCAAATTTCAAGTCGTAGATTGGGACAAATGCCGTAAAACCAGAAAGGAAAGCGTGATTGGAGAAGCCAATCCGGAACAATGGACTGCTAAGGAACAACGAACAACTAAGGGAAGGACGTTAGTGCCGGAATGAAGAGGTTCTATCGGATCTCATTACCGACAAGATGGACAGCCGAGTAACGCACCTTGCAGGAGCTAAGCAATCCCTACTCACCCGATGGAAGGTTCAGAGACTGAAGCGTAGGTTGAGAAAGAAAATTGCCGGAACAAGTCGAGCGATAGGGGAGCACTGCAAAACGCACTCCAAGCAACGGTATAACGTTATCTGCAACTCCACAGATGGCCGAATGAGAGAAGGAGGAACCCCGAATCTACTGAAGCACCCAATAGAACAAACCAACGCGAAATCGAATCAACGGAACATGTTAAGCACAATCTAGCACGTTGCACAGAATGACTTATTCAAGTCAGAAATTATTGCGCAGCTGGTGAGTAGGTACGCGTACCTATTCGTCGAGGACACAGAGCAGCTGCCCCCATCTCGATTGGGCTATACCAGAACAACCAACTTTACTTTAAATGCTGAGTTCACATTAGGAGAGGTCGGGGCAGCTTTACTCGACCTCAACGGAAGATCTGCCCCCGGTCCAGACAGGATAACAAATAAGATGTTCTGCAATTTGTATGATGACTACAAAGAGTACTTGAAACACTAATTAATGAGATGCGGAAGAGCGGTGACGTCACTGGCGAATGAAAGACCGCCAAAACAATTTTATTCTTAAAACCGGACAAGCACCCTGGGCTCGAGAATCTACGACCGATCTCACTGAAATTGTGCGTGGGAAAGGTTGACGAACATGCAATACTGAATTGATTATCGGGGTAGCACACGAGAGCAACACTGCGACTAGACATGGGGAAAGCCTTTGATAATATTCACTATACGTTTTTATTCAAAACCACATCAAACCTCGATTTAGGTAGTCACTTGCACCAATACGTCAAAGCCTTTCTCAGTCCAAGGATGGCCACACTCAAGGTTGGGGCCTAACATCAGATGCGGTGAAACTAGGCAACTGAAGCACACTTCACGGAGCGGTCATTTTGCGCACTCTTCAATATTTTCATGATAGGTCTCGCCAGAAAACTCGAAGACATCGAAGGCATAGAATACACCACTTACGCGTACGACGTCACGACATGGTGTTCTGAAGGGAGTGACAGAGAAATAGAGCATTTATCAAGAAGCAGTCAACGTCAATAAACAGTGCCTTATTCCAACGGGATTCTGATGCTCTCCTGAGAAATCGGAAGTGTACAGACTTAAGAGAAGACGCCACAGGCCCAGGAGATGCATTACTAATGGGGAGGCCGACATTACGCTCTACACAAGGAGGGGAAGCGTGATCGCAAGGGTGGACTCCATCCGGTTCCTCGGCTCTGTGATAGGAGCCAACAGCTCCTATAATCAGATGTTTCTGTGTTTCTCTAGAAAAGTGGACAATGCCGTCAGGCTCATCAAAAGATTTAGTAACCACCAACAAGGGATTGGAGAAGAGAACGTCGTCAGGCTAGTTCACGCATTTCACCTATGTCACTTCACCTACGTAACAGACATGAACAACTGGCAGAGACCAGAAAGAGATAAACTCAATGCATTGTTAAGAAAGGTATTCAAGGTAGCCCTTGGGCTATCTATGTACACCGAAGCTGAAAGACTCATGCAACTAATGAAGCACAATACACTGGAGGAAATAGCTGAGGCACAAGAAAGTGCCCAGTTCATTCCAATCTCCGCCACGCGATAAGCAAGGCACATTTTTAGCGAATTGCTATGCCCATTATGACAATAGATCAGATCAATTGAGCAATTACAGAATATCTGCGGAAGAATATCACAGTGATGCCTGTTCCAAGGAACGTTCACCCTATTCATAATACATACAGAAGGCAAGCCAGAGCCAAAGCCATACTAGCGAAAGCTCAAGATGAGGCTGATTAATGCTCTTTTATCGACGCAGCTTTCACGTACAATTGACGAGCCTTCAGAGCGGCACTTCTGAACAGCAAAAGTGAAGTCGTCAGTTCAGCTTCCACGTACACCACAAGAACTGAAGCTGCAGAACAAGTGGCCATCGCATTGAAACTTTTAGATTCAAGCAGATTCAGGGTCCATAGCGATTCAAGGGCCCTCATTCGAGCATTTGCCTAATGAGGGGCCCTGACCATTCTCGAGGGAAAAGTCGTCAAACCGAACACGATCATCTGGTTTCCTGTTCAATTGAGAACATGAACTGTGATTCCGCGAACTCAATATTACTAATTGTTGGCGTTTGACGTCCCAAAACCACGATACGATTATGAAGGACGCCGTGGTCGAGGGCGTCGAATATTTCGACCACGTGGGGTTCTTTTACGTGCACCTAAATCTAAGTACATGGGCCTCAAGCATTTTTCTTTTCATTGAAAATGTGGCTGCCGCTGCAGGAATTCGATCCTGCGACCTTCGGGTCAGCAGGTGAGCTCGATAAACATTAGACCACCTATTTCGACAAAAAGATGAACACCAACTAGCACAACTTGCCATTTTTTTACACTAGACCATCAGGGCGGTTGCTCTCGCTAACTTCAACGATTCTGACCACAATGCTGCACGAAGACTTGCCAAACGTGCAGCCACAAGGCAGGAATATGTGAGGTTCCAGATTGCACGCACCACGTCCTCTCTTACAACCAGCCAACCAGGCACTTCTACCTAGGATGCAGAGTGCCCCCCCCCCCCTAAAAACAGTAAACTGAACATAGCTCAGGCCATTACGCTAAGGCACTTACAAACAAAAAGATATCTGAAGCAGCTATTAATCAACGAGGTTTATTCGGAGTTTACTGCTCCTACAAAATGTGACAAATATAATAGCACCATATATCTTATTCATATGCTCTAGCGTCGCTCCGCTGGACGCAGTAACAAGGACAACACTGAAGACTGGTGGGACTCGGCTCTATGCAGTCTCACATTAGAGGAACAGCTACGGGCAGCCTAACAGGCTCGCGCAGCGGCCGAAAGGCTAGGCCTTTAGGTCCCAGCGTGGGAGCAGCCTGTGTCTGGTTACGAAGCTAGCGCGAGCTAATGGACGTCAATATTATTTTTTTATCCATCCATCCATCGTCCACGATGCATAGGTACAAGGTAAACAAACTCATTACGTGTTTGGCGTAACATATATAACGATAACGTGCATTTTACACGGACAGCCGAGGACACCGCCTTATAATTACGCGAACGCCTAAGCTAATGAGAAGCCTTGGAGCTTCCTCTACATGGTGGTGAACAAATCGGAAACTGGAAGGGTATGCCACTGCAGTTGTGTAATCCGTTTGGCAAACTAACCAACGTGTAGGAACGTTAACGAAAGAAAAATTGGGGATAAAATTCGTGAACCGTTACGTAACTACACGCCTTTCATAGCAACATATCGTGGTTTTTTTAAGCTTCGGGCTTGCCGAATAGTGAACACTTTGTAGGGTTCAACAGATCTTATTAAGAAGAGTCTTGTGCTGGGCCTCTTGGTACACAGCTTGTAAAATCAACGAACCGAACCTTGAGAGAAGCGTACACAAAAGGAGAAATTTTGACGAACGCACACCCAGCGTGTGTGCTCGTCAAAGTGTCTCATATTTTGTACGCGTCTTTCAAGGCTAAGTTCGTCGATTTTGCCAAATATCTTATCCGTTAAACGCACAGCAATTGTCAAATATCTAATAATGTGATCGACCGTACGGTCAACAGTACCTCCATTAGCTCATATATAAAATTTAAACCACAGTACCTCTCATCGTGGCAGGCCAGATTAAAGAGTCCCTGTCGATGAGGGGCTGCGGGATCCGGCCTGGACCCGGAGTGAAATACCGAGACATGCGGCTGCAGCAATGGTAGCAGGTCGCGGTGTCTCCCTGGGGCAGCTTGGGAACGAAGTCGTGGAAGCCAGTGCTGCATGGTTCCTGCTATCGCTGAGACTGTCGACTCGGCCTGCAGGCTCACGGCTGTCTGTTCGCTGCGTCACATAGAAGCAGAAGTCGCTGTTTGAATGACTAAGGTGGAAAGGTTAACCTATTATTTCAAGATATTACATACTGCTAAAATTTACCTCAAAAATGGGGCAGCTACGCGCAACTGGTTCAAAAACATTGGAAACAGCCGAGCTGCTGGGCTTCCCTGCTCCCTTCCCTAATGCTCGCTTTCACTCCCCCCCCCCCCCTCCAGCTATAATATACTATACAATGATATTCTATGCTTTCTTTCTCCCATTATCTATTTCTCTCTATCTCTTTCTCTTTCATTCTCTCTCTCTCTCTGTTTTTCTTTCTTCCTCTTTTTTTTCTTTATCTCTTCCTATTTCTCTCGACATTTCTAGTTCTCTAGCCGCTGGCAATGCAATCATATAGTTCCCTTAAATGCTTGTACCTCCACGCCGTGGTACTGCTAGCGTGCCAGGATAGCCGAGTGCTTACGACGATCGCCTTCGTACCGTCGAATCCCGCCTCACCAAGAAATTATTTTTAGATGCGAAGCATCTTTAGGCGAGGGCTTTGTCCATCCTACGGCGCCCACACCCCCAGTGCGCATGTGCGTCTCCTCCCCCTCTCTCCCCACTAGGAATCATCTACTCTACGGAGCGGCGCGCACTACAGGTGGTGCGACAGCTGCATACTCCGCTGGGGGCGCCACGGTAGTTCCGCGGTATAAAATGACGGAGCACGCGCGCATCATTCTCTCCTGCACAACGCCGCGATGAGCGCCAGCGTCAACGCCACTCAGTGTCAGAGTTAGCGCCAGCAAAAGCGCAAGCGTCAGCGCCAGTGTCATCGTCAGCGCTGACAGTGGTGCTGACACTGGCTCCCCGCTGCTTCGCATCCACACAGGGTTCCTTTGAGCGGGACATGGTGTAATTTTTATGTATGCTGTACATCTTGTCCTAGACAGTGCCTAAATTCATCATCAGAAAACATTTCTCAGCGTAGCCTTGAAAGAAAGTGTTCAACGTTTTTGTAACGGTGGTACAAGGCATTTATGTGGTTGACGTGTATTCACATTCTGTAAGCGTGGAAGTTTTGTCACCGCTTTTTGGTAAAGCAAATGACGAACACCCTTCATTGGAATAGTAGTATAATGTACAAGCACTTGGAAGCTTTTTATGTGATCTAAAACATATTAGTGGTCTATTTTTTTTTCAGTACCTACTATATGATCTGGTTGCAACTTCCTGCTTCATTTCTTATGCTAAGTCGATGAAGTTAGTTCTTGTGGCAATTGTCATGACCAACTTTTTTTTTCGTGCCGATGGCATAAATGTGTTGACTATTTGCGGCGAAACAGCTGTTTCCTAGTCTTATCTGCGCCAACTGTTTAATAAGTTTCTTCTAGGAGCAACAGCGCTGTAATTCTTTGGGCACAAATTTCACCCTGTTTTAGCTTCTCAGGCAACAGTAGGAAACAGCAGCTGTTATTTAACTATTATTAGCCAAGAAAACCTGACATTAGTCCTCCTTATCTGCAATCTGACTTTTTCACGACGCCCCGGCACATGCGCTCTCCCCTAGAGGAAAAGTCGCGAAACGTTTAATGATCTCGGAGGCTATGGTTCTGGCAATACCGGTTGCCCCGGCCCCTACCATACCCCTATCAAAACGGCAGAGGGCAGCACAGAAAAATGAGAGAGGCGGATTAGAGGCCAGTGATGCTAAGTATAGGGTGCCTTGATGCGCGTTTTGTCCGCTTTAGGGTGAGGACATCTGCAGCGTCTAGTCCAGCGCGGCTGCCATATATGAGCCCACAGCGTCTTACCGGCGTCTGACCACCCTACGGCGGCTGTGCTGAGAGGATCGAGAAGCGGGGCGAAAAATTGGCCGCGTGTCTGCGTGCTTCGCTGCAAATGTCGTCGA
Organism: Rhipicephalus sanguineus; assembly: GCF_013339695.2. NCBI lineage: Eukaryota > Metazoa > Arthropoda > Arachnida > Ixodida > Ixodidae > Rhipicephalus > Rhipicephalus sanguineus. The sequence goes on from NC_051178.1 coordinate 82,680,266, forward strand.
AAGACGATAGAGGAGCGCTGCGTTACAGTTACCGTATATGCTACCTTTGGATAGCAGAGTTGCGGATAGGTCTGGCTAGCAACCATGGCTATGTCGCGAAGAGACACTCCTCTTTTGCAGGCGACATGCCTACCGGGTCACCGGTCAGCATGCTCGGCGTGTCGAAGACCGGTGATTTACTTTAATGTGAATGACTACTGTCAATCCAGTTCACTGCAGCGGCGCCATCGAGAAATACAAAACTTGGCCCCAGCGTCAGCTTCTCCGCAACGCATGGTTGCTAGCGGCGTTTGGAAGAGAGATGCGCAACTCTGCTACCTAAATGTAGCATATGCAGAAATTCTACGCTGCGTGAGATAGAGGCGCTATCTGGCAATACGTCGGGAAACGAGCTTGTGCAGAGGGCTCGGAGGAGGAAAGTTCTTTCCTTCCTCCGTGGCAGAGAGCTATCGTCCGCGCGTCGCATATTCAGCGCAGCCGCATTTTCAGCGCAGCTTAAGAAACTAGAGTCTTTAGAATTACGTATCTATGTATTTTCTATTAAAGGAACACGCCATCAAATACTTACCCAGTGATGTTGCGCCATAGATGGGCGTAATATCTACTTTTTGATCGACAACGCTGACAAGTACGAACAGCCGTACCAGTTCAAGCTGGGTGGGCGGTAAGCAAGTGGTTAAACTTTAGCCGGGTGGCTGAATCGGGTGACAGACAGACAGACAGACAGACAGACAGACAGACAGACAGACAGACAGACAGACAGACCAAAATTTCTGCGTTTAAGTTCCCGAAGAAAGACTATCGTCTTTAAAATGGCGTCGCGGCAGCATCAACTGCGTCAAAGAACGGCAACACCCTAAGGGGGACGCACACATCGGGGCACCCGGGGTAAGTACATCAGCCAACGCCACATGCGCATATCGGCGCGTCATTTTAACGAAGAAAACCACAAGAAAACGCTGCCAAATGACGGACACAGAGCTATACTCCGTTTCATACATTAGTTGCAATGCTGTGGAAGCTATGCAAAAAAATCACAGCATATCCACGGAGTGAATGATGATGAGTGGGCGAAGCTGCGGAGGTTCATCGGTAAACCGTGAATCTTCCGTGAATTCTGCCCAGTACATCATCACCGACGTGAGAGCGGGCGCGTTTATACTAAGGGTTCGATGAGTTATGACGACTTGCAGCTCACTTTAATTTTAAATGTACGCTGTGAATTTTCATTGTTTAGAAAACCATTGCTTTAGAAAACATGTGGCGTCTTTCATTAAGCAGCTGGCGTCTTTTCGCTTTGCTTTAGAAACATCTGGCGTTCTTTTGTTTTGCTTTTACAAAAAATCTGGCGTCTTTCGTAGGTTTATTTCATCAATCAACGGCGTTTTGAACAAAATTTTTATTGTTTAATCACGCACAGGAGAAATCTCACCAGGCACTACCTTGGAGGTAAACAATGGCTGCTAATGGGAATGAGAGACAGAAGAAGTCGGCTTTTTTAGCTAACACTTACACTTCTACTTCTACTAACGTTTCCTACTGGAACATGCCAATGGCTGCTAATGGGGAATGAGAGACAGAAGAATTCGGCTTTTAGTTAACGCGCACGCTGCGAATTTTTTATTGTTCAACAACGCACAGGAAAAATCTCCCACCGGCACCACCTTGGAGGTCAAAGCGTAAGACTTGTTACGCACTACTACTACGACTACGACTACGAGGGACGAACGGGTGCCGCCTTAAGGAGCTTCGCCCCTAAAAGTTTGGTCAGCAAAATGTGACCATTCGCGCGTGTCGTGGTCGGTTTTTGTCGTTGTCAACGCCCGCACGAGCCGAGCACGAGCCTCCGCGCGACGCGTCGTGACGGCGCGCAAAAGACACCAAAAAACGAAATCAACAAGACGCTAAGCGATCCAACCGTATGATAACAGCCGTTTAACAGTGTTTGTTTATTTCTAAGGCGCAAGACATCTTCATTTAATATCCAGCCTAAGAACCAAAAGAAAAATCTTTTCTGGGTGTTCAAAATATTTAAAGTTTTGTTAATGCGAACGCGTCTACAACAATAAGTCTCACTAGCCTACACAGCGTTGCACCTGATGTGTGAAACGGAGTATAGGGTGCCTGATCTGTAGTGAACGCCTCGCAGACGCGAGACGCGTGCTTGAGACCAGCCGTGCTGAGAATTGTGCACAAGTTAAGCAACGCCGCTACGTTAATCAAAGCACCAACGTTATGCCACATATAGGTTCTACAAGTTAAAGATCAAGGAGGTTTAAAAACTGCGTCTCAAAACGCAGTTCTTATAATGCTCAGCGTTGTTGCAACGCGAAACCATACCATGGAAAACTTGCAATGCTGCGTGTTAAATCTTCGATATGAATGGTGCACGTTTTCCGCTTCCATGTTTCGACTGCTTTCTGAACGCGGTCAGGATGTGCAAACCAAATGCAAAATGACATGTACTAGATTTGCAGAATGCAAACACAAGGGGGGGGGGTGACGTGATTGCAATTAATAAAAAGGTACGTATTTTAATGTGGCACCGAAACGGCTGCTGTACAGTCATTCTGCCAGCTGAGCTGCCTGGCGATCTTCTAAACAGGACAGTCAAAAACATTGATTTTGACAAATAAGTTGCGCCAGATCTTCCAAGGTGGACAAATATTATTGAAGGAAAAAAAATGAGACCGCAAATTACTAAACGAAAAGAAAAGTGCAAAGCTTTTCGATAAATTGATATGCCTTCCTCGGAAGCTTCTGGCTACCTGAATGATCTCCAATTTGGCGTCACTTTTGCGGTTCTGTTCGACCTTGTAAATATACATGCATTGCAAGAGCAAGAAATTTACAGCAAAAATGTGCTAGCGTCAATTATTATTGTCGATGAGAATAGCACAACAGCGACGCCACGACATTCCGTCGGCATTGTGAAAATGGGTCCAGCGTCTCAACGGACATGCGTGAACTATTGAAATTCAGAGGAAGAAATCAGCGCTCAATAACGTTAGACTAGAAAGTTGGTCGTCCAGCAATCGTGAATACGACGTGCTAGTCAAAAAAACGTAATTGGCACATGGAAATGCAGCTATTGGCAGGAATCATCCTCCTTATCGTATATGTACTATTGGGCACACAATACCTTTGATCCCTGGCACTGCGATTGTCGACACCATTGTGGAAGTGCTACAGAATCCTTGCAATACTGCCACTTCGACGGTCTGGAACGTTGAAGTGCTGCAGGATCTCTGCCGGGCCCTCGGAAGTTCCTCGACACGGGCGGCTCCGTGAGCATCAAATGGGGGCCGCCTTGGGCGAAGCCACGGCGTCGCCCTTGTACAGCTCGAGCCAAGGCACCCCGCATGCCAGTCCGGCACGGTTGCTGCTGTCGCAGCGACAGCAGCAGTCCTACAGCTGCCACTTTGCTCCGACTGTCTTCTCGCTGCGACGTCCTGAAGGAGAAAGCACCGTCCGAACAACTGCGCGTGATATACCGGTTGCAGCTCACAAACTTCTCGAGACGCTCGCGCTAGTTTGCGTAGCAATAAGATTGATAATGATGATCATGATCGTTTACCACATCGATGTAGCTTATGTGTGAAATTACTGGCTCACACACACTCTGTCAGATTGCCCATGAATCAATTATCGATGAATCGTAAATACTTTACTGAAATAAAAAGACACCGCGTTACTACAGGTAAAACGAATTATATCGCAGGTGAAATGCAATGCTTGGCGAGGCGCCTAGTAACTATTTTTAAGTAGCTGGTAAAGCTTAGCCCGCTGTTAGTGCGTGCGTGAAAATAAGACATTAGCTGAAATGCTCCTGAAAAAATTAAGGAAGCTTCGCTCTAGTGGTACCAAGCTTGAAGGAAGTGCGGAGCTAGTCTTGTCTTGTCTTGTCGCCTAGATCTTGGCTCATACCCACAAGGGGGATTGGCCACACTGTACTTTATAATGTAAATGGTTTACACAACGCTTGCTAAAAAATGACAAAAAAGAGAGAAATTAGATAAGAACTATAATAACATTCCTTCAAAATTAAAAAAGTGAAAGGGGCAGAAGCTTTCGATAAACCATAATATATAAACAAATTAGCAAAAATAAAGAAGGGGGTCAAAGAATTGGATGTAACTGGCGGTACCACTAGCAGCGTATCCTTCCGGTTGCCTGAATGAATTTATGTAGCGTTGACAGAATAACACTGCGGCCCGCCCCCAACTGACTGGCTCCAAACGATAAAAGGGTGGGTATATCAACTGCCCATCCGAGCATGCCAATCGGTCTCTCAAGAATTATTCGGCGCAGTGAGGCGAAACGGCGGCATGCGAGAAGAAAGTGATCTATTGTTTCCGGTTCATTACAAACTGCACATAGGTTAGTTAATGAAAATCCTGATTTGTGGACATAATAATTTAACCGAGGAACTCTACAGCGAAAGCTTGTTAGGGTCACCTCACATTGACGGGAAAGGCAGTTTGCGGTGTTCCATGTGAATTGCAAGTGCCGAAATTCTTCATATTGTAGGAGCGATGTTTCGTTGATTTTTAAGATTAATAGGCGTTTGAATCGTTCAGCAGTAATAAAAGAAAACTGTGGAGCTACTAGCACCACCGGTAAATTTAACGATGCCGAAGCGAGCGAGTCAGCGGTTTCATTTAGTGCAATTCCAGCATGCCCGGGGACCCAAAGAAACCGAACCTCTGATAGGCTACGCGGTACAAGAGACCCAAAATATCCTGAGAAGAGGAGACTGCTTCGGACGTTAAATGTGTACAAACAGATAAAGCATCCGAAATAATAATAGCTTTTGATTGCTGAGAATTTAGTTTCCGAAGAGCCAATGTAATAGCAAGGAATTCTGCAAGATAAATTGGCATGAAGTCAGGCAAACGGAGCGCAAAAGACCAATTAAGCTGATGAGAAAAAAATGCCTACTCCAGCCTTCTGAAGATTTTGCGTTGCATCCGTCGAATTACCACATAATGAGGAAAATGACTGAGATGGTCTGAAGGAGGCACTCCAGAACATGCTTTGGAAGTAATTTAGCATTTTTTGGAAAAATGTCATCGAAAATTAAGTCAACTGGCATCGAACATAGGGTTTGGGTAGTTAAATGCTGAAGGGAAACGTGAAGATTAGACAACAGAGACTAGTCGGTCTTCCTTGTGTCTCTTTCTTTCTTCCTCTCTTTCGCTTTCTCTCTCTTTTTTGTATCTCATTTGTGTCTCTCGTTATTTCTATTTCTTTCTGTCTCTCTATCAATTTTTTTATCTTTCTCACTTTTTCTGTCTTTCTTTCTCTTCCTTCCCTTTCTTTTTTATCCCCTTCTGTCTCTACTCCTCGCCTCCTCTTTCTTTATATCTTTTTTTCTCTCTTTCTTTCTTTTTTGCTCTGTTCTTCTATCTCTTTCTGTACCTGTTTCTCTCTCTGTGTACTCGCTCTCTCAACCATCAGAGTTCTCGGGGCACATTTTCTAAGAGCGAAGCAGAAGATGAATCAGACGACAAAAAGAAAGAAGAGGACGAAGATAGCGTGTGCCGGTTCATGATGATGATAGTTTTTGTTCGCGAGTAACGGGGATTCTCCGAGGTTAAGGAGCTGCGTTGTTAAAAATGCATAAAACGCTTCATTGACCCTTTAATAATTAGGGGAATACTTTTAACCCCACCCCTCCCCCCTCACAGTGGTTAGTAATCGTGGTGCTCGACTGATGGCCCGAAGGTCGCGGGATCGGATCCCGGTCACGGCGTCCGCATTTCGACGCAGGCGAGTTGCTAGTGGCCCGTGCACTTAGATTTACGTGCACGTTAAAATTTTTTAAAGTGATCAAAGTTTCCGGAGCCCTTCTCTGCGGTGTCCCTCATAATCATATCGTGGATTTGGAACGTCAAACCAAACAATAATTAGGATAATATTTTTCAAGATAGATAATTATTTCCGACGACGCCGCAATGTATTAATAATCATAAAGTTTCTGGCAACGCTCCGCCATGGTGGGAACAATTTGTGAAATTTTGTGTTTGTGCAACGTAATGTTCTTTTTATTAAGTATCGGTGCATGATAGTTGGGACGCCCCTTTAGATATGAACGGGCCCGACCGGGCCCGTGAATTAGACCAGGGCTAGACCTGCAACGGGACTAGCCGAGTGCTCTGGCTACAAACTGCACCGGCACGCGCGCCAACTGGCTGACGCGGGCCAAGAAACCACCGCCAAATTATCGGCTTATCGCTGCAATGGAGCCCGCCAGTCGCAGCCGCAGTTGATTTCGTTCACTCATACCATGACTGGGAGCAGCGCGATCGCGGCGCGCGAATGCGGTAGTCACGTGGTTCTTTTTGTATTTCGTCGGCTTTCTTTGTAGCTTGGGAAAAAGTAGTGTACGTGAGACTTTCTTTATCGCAAATAACAGAATTGGGGTTTCTGAAGACGCTCTCGAACTTTGCAAGTCGCATTTCTTGCCTAAAGTCAATATTTAGCAATGTAGATCAATAATACTAATTAATTATTTAATTACTAAACAAAAAAGTGGTCTGTAGTGCGCAAGGTGAGTGCCAGCAATTTGCAACTGATTTCACTCGCCTGCCTCTAATAACGCCGCGGGGGGTGGACCGGCCTTCTTCAAAGTGAATTCAGTTGGCCGTCACTTTCCTTTTGAAAGGATGGACTCTTGATAATCGACGTGATGTTTTCTTTTTTACATTCCTTGAGCATGTGGAAGGATATACTGTGCGTTATCCTACTCAGTACGAGTGCCTGTACTAATCTAATGGTGTGCCTTTCCTTCAATCTTTTTTTTGTGTGTGTGGTATGGTATTCTGTGTATAATTCGCGCGACTTGTTTTGTAAGATAGATTTACCAGCGCAAAAACGGACGGAACATTTAGAAAGGACACACACACACAGCGTTGAACGCTGTGTGTGTGTGTCCTTCCTAAATTTTCCGTTCTTTTTGCGCTGGTAAATCTATCTTAATCATGAACCAGCTCGCCCAAACAGCAGTTTTAACCTTTAATGAAGCTCAGAATAACAGAGAGCTGAGCTGGTTGGTAAGTATTCATTCTAAAAAGACAGGGCGTGCAAACACGGACGCAAGAAAGAAGTCAGGACACCACAAACGCGTTTGTGGTGTCCTGACTTCTTTCTTGTGTCCGTGTTTGCACGCCCTGTCTTTTTAGAATGAATACTTACCAGAAGTTTTAAGTTGTTTTGTAGCCGAGTTTGATATGTGGTTTGCTCTTCCATTACTTTGAACCCAGTGATTCAGAATTCTTGCAACGAATACATTTTAAATTTTGACGCCTTCAATGTGTATGTCTGTTTCTATTACTTTTGTATCTTTTTCCAAAACTGCCTAACTTTTTATTGATGTGTGAATTCTTCGATAAACGGCAACTACTAATAGAGGAGCGTATAACGATATGGCATTTCAGAAGCGCGAATATCGGAATGTGTAAAAATTTGCGCAGCTTGGTCGCACAAGCCTGGGTCACAGCAAAAATGGTAGGCACCAGTAACGTAGCCAGATATTTTTTCCGGGAGTGGGGTTAAATATAATTTATGTCCGTGCGTGTGTTTGTATGTGTGCGGGTATACATACTAAAGCAAACATTAAAAAAAATTGGGGGAAGGCGGAATTCCGCAATTGAAGTTTTACGCACATAAAACTAAGATAAATGCGTCCCATTTGTGCCTGTTTTGCAACTAAAGCGAAACAATAAACGATTTTTGTTATTCCGTCACCGATATTCTAATCAGACAAAGACCTACCTTGTAACTCTTGAGAAGCCAGGATTAGGAAGACATGTTGCAGTAATTTTCTGATTTGTCCTCACTACATTAGGTAATAGCCATAGGGATGTCTGCTCTGCTGTCTTCGATTGCATAAATGAAACACAGAGGTTACCATGTTAATCTCCTAAATGCGAAGCAATTCTTAGCGAAACCTAGGTATTTTGAACGTTTCTATTCATCTAGCCGCCTACGTCTGGGAGCTCTCCTGATCGGCTCCTTAGCTTGGTGTGGACCAAAATTGGCATGCGAGGGTAAGAGGGTTTGAAGAATATGACTGTCTGGTCATGACGTGAATAACGTGATAATCCTGTCACGTGTGTCTTCAAACGCTTTCCTCTAGACACATCGGGCACATACCCGTGTACCACGGGCCACGGTAAGCGGGTATGCGCCACAGGTGATTGACAGTTTATAGCTTCCCGGGAGCGGCGAGAACAGACAATGATAATTTAAATGCGAGAACGTAAAGAAAATCCGCCATCGGCAGCATTGACGCGACGAACGCAAAGAATAAAAACCAGGATCCCAGCAGGAATCGAACCAAAGCATTCTACGTGGCAGTCAGGTATTCTGCCACAGAGCCATGCCCCGTCGTGAAACTGCTTGCGAAAAATACCGGGCGTAATGTCGGTGCAGCGTCAATTATGGCTGCATTGCTGGCTATCTAATTTTATAACAAAGCAATAAACATCACATATGTACTCCTGTGATACAGGCGTCATATTGAGTGAACGACAGTCGTGGTTCCAGTGTCCACTTTCATAGCAGTCTAATAAACCTCAAAGTTGTATTTCTATGATTGAGCAAGCTATATTCAAGCGTCGCTCGACCCCGCAGAAATACGCTAACGGAAATTACGTATCATATTGACGTCATCGCACCGTAAATTGCACTTCGCTTCGACACTACTCACGTCTATGCTCTAAAGTGAGTGCTGATGTTACGTCAGACCATACGTTACCCTTTAAACACCAGTGTAGTCGACGTGCCTGTTGGGCCACGGTGTGCACCCAACTACTACGCTTACAAAAACACGTCATACACGTCGTAACGCTTGGCTCAAAGCCAGAAAAATGCAGCATAGAAAACTACTCGCTAATTGCTTCGCATGAAACAAATTCGCACAAGGCGTGGGGTCTGTCGAAGTTTTTTTTCTCATATTCTTGGTTCCAAATGCATCATCATCTGCGCCATAAATTACATCTGATAGTCTGAGCGCTTGCTCTTTTAGCATTTTTATTTATTCGATGTTTTGTTTGCAGTATAAATAATGTTTTTCAGCCTCAAAAGCATCCACCTTAAGCATCCTGCCACCCGGGTCTTGGTCCATCCGTCTTTGTGGGTGAGCGCCAATAAGAGGAGGATGCAATCGTCATCATCATCATCATCATCATCATCATCATCTTAATCATCCTGTGTCGTTGGAAGTGGATGTGGAAGATACTTACTGTGGCGATACTAGTGTAAACACGTAGAGTTGCATCTTATAGAGTGTGAGTATAAGATACAAGTAACAGTATGGCTGGTCTAGTCCGAATACATTGCACTTTAAAAGAAAATGACAGACCAGTCACACGCAGCACAGTCACAGCGATGTGCCCACAATGCGTCATTTAGGCATTATGTGCCCTTTGTTGATGCTCTGGCTGATGACAAAGATTTATTGCTGAGCCCTTTGCAATGGGTTGGAATCTCTAAGCCACGCGCTCGTTACACAATTCGCATTTTGTGACGTCTGGTGTCATTTTACTCTTCTACAACGCTATATTACATCCGTTACCGTGATTATTTGCCCGACAGGACGCCTCTATAAGCTATTTTCGTGAATAAGCTTTGTTACATCAGTTAATATGATTCATTGCCCGACAGGACGCCTGTAAAAGGGTCTTCTTGAGAATGAGTTTGAAGCAGCGGCGTGGCTTTTACGGGTGGCTGCGGCTACGGCTACGGTGGCGGGCAACTACAATAAAAATCGGCTAACAGCTTCTGCTGTGAAAACGTTCTTTGACAGATACATGTAAATAATACAGTGGGCACAGAAAGTGGTTTGACAGCTTACATTAACACTTTACTATAGGTTATCGTACTACAGCATCGATTCTACACAACTCTGACAGAAGGTAAAGTAAAAGTTATACAAACGTTAATATAACAGTTGAAAACGTCAGCAGAATATAAATATATAAAGATCTTCGGAAGCATAACAAAGTTTCAACGAAATTACAGCTTAAAGTATGACGGAAACACCGCCACACAGTCCGGCAGGACATCAACACTAAGTTAAGCAGAAACTTCAACGGCATATCAGCAGAACGTTCATCATAAAGCTAAGCAGATGAGCACGAGTTCATAAGGTAAGCAGATCACCAGAAGGTCCAGGTAGACTTCCGTCTTCACATCATCAGAAAATGCTAAGCATCCCCTCAATTGTTTAAGACAACGCCCAATTATTACGATGCTCCTTCAAAGTTTACCGCTGGTTGAAGGCGCTTCTCTCAGCAGGCAAACCTTCCAGAACTCTTCGGCAAATATTACACAATTTTGATCAAGCGAAAATAAAGAAAAATTTGAACGAAAATACTACCAATAAGACAGAATGATGTACGCAATGAACGAAAGAAACAGAAGCTTTACAAATGGCGGCGGTTATTCTGAAAAGTAGACGACCGATGGACAAGAAGGCAGGCAAGAACGTTTTGCAAATACACTATTTTAAAGATGCGCGAAAAATCTACAGCCTAGATGTCCTTGTGATAGGACTTGGCTTTTCACTATGCTTGTTCGGGTGGTCGCTATCCCAAATGTCCTCATAAGGCAAATCTTCCAGAACTCTTCGCCATAAACAACGCAAGCTTTCAAAGCTTAAGTAAAACGCAGTAATTAAACGACAAATATTAGCGATAAGAACGAATACGTAATAAATATAAGAGGCGACATAAAAATATATATCCTTAAACGATTAAAACGCAGTAATCTCGCAAAAATCCTTCCGCCACAGGAAGGGGGCGCAAATCCCTCCCTATTCCACGTGGGAAATCGTCTCACACTGCGGACGAATCACAGCGTTCTGTACAGACGTCGATGCATGGCGGGATAAACTGCCGGCTGCATCCTGGTACCTCACCAGGCGAAGGAGCGTCAATTCACCGCCATCGTTCAGCATCGCCGGTGCCGTAAATCCCACTGTCTCTCCACTGTGGTTTTCGTGGCCGTGGATTTAGAACGGCTTCGGCCTTGCAGTTGTGGCGATCTTGGCTGCTTTCGCGCACGGCTATGGAGGCCATATGCGAGGCTGAGCGCATGCTCCAAGGATGGCCATGTGAATGGCAGGACGCACTGGCAGTTGCAGGGCGTTCACGCCCAACAGGTCGCTCCCCCTGACCCGGCTGAATTCCGCTCTTGTCTCGTGAGGACAGCAACCTGCAAAATAAACCGTGTTACGAGCGCCTTAAATTTATTTTATATTGTATATATATATATATATATATATATATATATATATATATATATATATATATATATATATATATATATATATATTATATATATATATATATATATATATATATATGTATATATATATATATATATATATATATATATATAAATTCACCATGATGCGCCGCATCATGGTGAATTTTCATTATGAAACAGGAAGAGTGAAATATTCCTTCCGTTTACGCTTTCCTCTGTCAGTTACTTTATTCTGTTCTGTTTATTCACAATTATTTTAAATAGAAATGATCAGCCAGAATACGAATGTGCGACATGAAATTCTGGCCAATGTTGTGCGATTGCGGCATTGTTAACGGTGTCCTATAAGTGTATTGATATCGCACAGTAAGTAGACCAGCCGACTTCTTCGGTCCTTGTCATTCCTGGTAGCGCATTACAAGATGAGGTCGTACCAACTAGCCTCCGAGCTTTATTAGTCATTTCCAGGATACATTTAGCGGTTTAAGGCAATAGGCGTGCGCAGAGTTCCCCATTAGGGAAGCTAACGTAAAGTCCCCGAATGGAGTAAAAGTACGCCAACTCTTACCTCCTCTTACTGCGCCGGCGTTCGCTCTCTTTTCTGTCGACCGCGGTCCCCCCTACGTAGGGCCGAGCTAGCAGACGCTCTCCGCATTAAACGCCGTTGCCACAAGGCGCTCCCGATAGTCAGCTGGTATTTCGAACAGCTTTTTTTCATGTTACGTTATTACTGGCAGCCGAACCATTACAAGAGCACATCTAAATGTTGTTGCCCATGGTGACTTTGTTAAGGGCGGAGAAACGTTGAAATATGCCGCGTGCGACGGTGGCCTTTATCGGTCCGCTGACGTCAGCGGAAAGCTATCGGCGCGATGACGCAAACAAAAAAAAACAAGACATCGTAGGGACTGACGCTTCGCGGAAAATCTATAAATTTCCCAGTCAGCGAACGCGCTTATGGTACGTCAGCAACGAAAATTTGGAAATGCATGCCGCGTTTTTAGCGAGCGAAAAACGCAACATGCGGCGGACGCCGTCGTTGCTGCCAACCACCTGCGCTGGCGTTGTTGCAGAAAGCATTTTCCGTCTGAGTGCGTCGTCACCCTGGTATACTCGCGGACAACTTTTCTTGGCAATGAAGCGAAAGCTACAGAGCCACAGTGCACGTATCCTACCGCTAATGAATGTAATCCCACAATTGCGTCCGTATTTTCTGCGTGAGATATATAAAATACTCCTTTATTTTCTACATGTAGCTTTTTGAGACGGAACGCAGCGCACACAAGCGAGATATTTGCATTTCTTTTACTTTATACGTTGTCACTTTGCGTTTTTGCGTGCGTGAAAAAGTCGCGCCTTTTACCCGTACTTTAGAGGCTAAGCAGCGTTTGCGTAGGAATGGAACGCTAGCCATCCCTTTCCACGGCGTTACGAGACGCGCGCCAAACCGGACTACTTCGCGTAACAGTACATGTGCAGACGCTCCGCCCCCGTAGCTTTCCCTTCATTGCCAAGAAAAGTTGTTCGCGAGTATAGACACCTACTGCCACGACCAGACCAATGGACGCGCGCCGTTGTTACTTTATCTGGTCGAACGCGCCTTCAATTCAAGCCAAGAAGTGCTCACATCGAAAGGGTTAAGATCTTACACCTTGGTCGACAAAGCAAAGAGGCGTTTGAAGACAAGACGGACGTCAGATATGGTTGTTACAAACTAACAGAAAGCGAATATGCGGCACTCATAAAGACGAAAACCTAACAAAATTAGTAATGTGCGAAGAATCGCTCGCTTAACTCGCAGAGAACGAGACTGTTGCGTCGGTTCGAAGTCATCCCTGCTGATTCTATGAAGCCTGATCTTCCTCCGCGCCGCATCTCGCTTATGAGATGGAATCCGCCTCGTGCGCTGCTGCTTTCAGTGGTACTGGTGGCGCCACCAACGGCGGACGGTGGCGATAGGTGGATCTGCGCGGCTCAGAGAAGCCGTGGGTAAAGCGCCTGTTACTCTCCGTTTTTCTATTCATGTTTCATTCTGGTTTGATATTTGTACTGCCGACGCTGCTCCACTAGACAACCATGCCGTCTGTTACGTCCATTGTTCTATATTATTTGTTTTAAAATGACAGGCCCGTTTTTTAATGCGTGCGCGCGATGCACTGCGTACGTTTCTTACGTGCATGTGTCCAAGTTGTTTGCGTGATCTGTTAACACAGATGAAATAAAAATTGTTGCAGTACAAAACAGCATTCTTGTTTTATTTAACACCCCAAACAGTACAACAATGACTATTACGGCTGTATGCCTGCTTAAGAAACGCACAAAAGACACGCGATTTTATCTTCGCCCAACACTCGTAGCACTCAACTAGGCCAAGAAAACCAAAATCTAACTTGCTGAACGTTTTAACAGCCGTCACACAGCTGCATAATAATGCGTGAAAGTACTGTAGCAAATGACCAACAAACATTCACACGGCGTTTTTTTTTTTGTTCACAGACCGTATTAACATATGAGAAAGTTCTAACTGCATTGCAATCACATAATTCGGAATATCTAATCACTTTCACCATTGAAGCCACAATCCTCTAACACATGCGCTTTAAATTGAGCATGGTATTACTCAGACTTATACAGGAAATGCGCACCCGTGGCATTACTCAGATTTATATAGGAAATGCGCACGCGTGCAATGTCTCGTATGCTAGATTCTCCTTTGGTACGTGCAGCTCAAAATAAAATGCGATTCTAGAAGTAATGTTCGTGGAGTAGCGAGCATATAGCAGAACAACTACTTACAGCTTCACTTACCTTTGCCAAAACGGTATTCCAATTGCAATTCAATATTAACCGACGCAACAACGATAACAACACGCCTGTTGCACACAGGCGTACCAGGTTGACGCTCGAGGCCAAGCGCGGTATTTTAAGTGTAGCACAATCGTGCGCGTACAGTACGCTAGAATATTCTGGCACAATGTCGTCAAGCTTGCAGTCACTTCAGCGGTTCCCACGATGTAGCACCAGTTGACGTCCTCGCGTCATCAAACTGCTACGACGCCGAGAACTACACACACAGCTGACTTGGAAAAACGCGGTCTTGCAGGAGGCCATCTTGTCCCGCAACCAACGGACAAAAGTACACAACTGAGGCGTCTGAAACATTGCCGTTGATGAGATGGCAGCTGAACGAAATCAGGGCTCGTCGTCCGACGTGTGGCCACCGCCTTAACACAATATTAACGTTGCAACGTTCAAGGAAGACGCGACGAGCCCAGCCGGTCTTGTCGGGTACGCTACAGCACAGTGCACAGCGCGCGCTCTCACGGCCACCGAAAGAAATAAAAGAAAGTGGAGAGAGGAGTTAGCTTGGAGCATGGCCAGTCGGTGGAAGCAAGAGGACGTGTTGCGTCGTCGGTGTGGCGTATTGTCGAGAGATGGCGCTAGTTTGTTTTTGCGCAACGAAATCGCAAACTTGATTCAAAATGCATGGGATCCTATGGGGAGTTGGGAGAGGGCACATCTTCCTTTCTCCTCGCTAGTCACCAGGGGAGCCGAGCGGTGGCGCCACCATACCGATGCACGAGGCGGATATGGAGAAGTCGCTTGCCGTCAGCTTCACGTGTGCTGCAGCCGAAAGTGCAGAAACACGTAACCGCAAACAAAAAACTACTGAAACCTGGCCATAAAAGTGCTAAAAGATACGCGACACGTGGTGGCAGCGCGCACAGCTTGCCCTGTTTGGCACCGCAATGGAAGCCGAGCAAAAATGAAGCAAGAGAAAATGTGCGCGAGGGCCAGTGGGAGCACCAGCGTCGAGGGAATGCGCAGGACAGGATCAGTTACCGTATTTCCTCGAATCTAGGCCGGCCCCGATTCTAAGCCGACCTCCGAAATTCGCAAGGCCAGAAAAAAATACTTATTGATTGTACTCGAATGTAAGCCATACACCCAATTTGAAGAATGAAATCATTAGAGAAGAACATGAGTGTTCCTTCAATCATTGTAGAAAAGCATGTGTTTCTCTAGTCATTGAAGGCGGGAGGAAAGCCGCTTGTATACGAATAATATACCAGCTGAACTAATTCGCGACCTTGCGAACTCTATGGACAACAAGACTCATTATGAATATTAATTTGTGCCTTATCCCTTGATGGAAGAGGTATATGCAAAAAAAAAGAGATAGGAATAGAAATTGCTGAACAAGAAGAAAAAGAGCAAGACTTTCCGTTAAAATTGCATACCACCCTCTCTTGTTAATTGCTATGTGAATGAATAACAGTTTTGTGTGGCTTTGCGGCTCAGATCTAAGAGATACCTAGCACGTCCACAATTTGCATCACAACTTTGCTAGTGTTCGTTATTATTGTGCATGCAGATAGCATAGCGGTGATTACGACACACGGTCAGCGCTGTCAAAACATCCGAAGCGTCTCAACGCACTTGCGTGAACAAAGAAAATTCGTGAAGAAACGATCAGCGTTGACAAGAATTGCTGACCTATGTGCGGTTGTGTGGGTGGCGTCAAGCTAGAAAGTGGCCATCCTGAATCCTACGTGGTAGCCGAATAAGTGCTATTCGCATTTACATATCCAGCAACGGGCAGGAAGCATCCCGATTAGCGTATTTATGCAATCCGACACAGTACCTCTGATCGCTGTCGCTGCGATGGTCGAGAACCCTGTGGAAGTGCTGCAGAATCCCTGCAATCCCTGGCCACATCCGTCCGTGGCTGCGGTGACCATCTTCCAGGTTGAGCGCATGTCCCAAATGCGGCCTTGTGAATGCCGGTGGTCGCTGGCATCGTGAACTCCATCGCGCCTAACAGGTCCGCTTGCCTGCCCCTGTTGAACTAGGCTATAGTCCCGTCATGACCGTAACCTGCGATACGCGCATTGCCGCGATGATTTAGGATTCCTTTTACACACATGTAGTGCACCTCAAACAACTCACACGTCGTACACTTAACGGTACAATGACGTTTTTCTCACAACGCTACATGCCACTCCGTCAGCAACGAGAAAATGTGTCCAGCGTATTAAACCACGTGCGTTTACGAAGACAACTCTTGAGGTAATTATCAGCGTCGTCGTAAAGCGCTAATATATGTGCGCGTCATGCGTAGGTGCCGTCAGATTAGAAGGAGGGTCATCCATCCATCCTTAATCCGACGCTCAATACGAAGGAGGTCATCTCGCATTAAAACATCGACTATATGGCGGAAAGCACCCCGTTTTGCCTGTAATATACCATTGTACACACGGTACCTATCATCGCTGTCACATTCTTTCTTGGTCGAGTAGATGAAGTGCTGCAGGATCTCTGCCCGAGTCATGGAAGGTCCTCGCTACGGCAGGCTACGGGAACAGGAAGTACGGTCGCCTTGAGCCACATCGCCGCGTCGCCCTGGTAAAGTTGGATACGTGGCACCTCGGAAGTGAGCCAGGCATGGTTGCTGTTGTCGTAGCGACAGCGGCAGTGTTCCAGAGCGGCCACGCTGCTTCGGCCGTGCTCTGGCTGCGTCGTTCAGAACGTGAAAACACCGTCCGAACAGCTGCACGTGCGAGCCCCATTCCGCCCACTGCAAATCGCGCTTGTCTCGAGACGCTGAAGCTCGTGCTAGTTCGCGGGGCTGCGCTATGCCGCCATTATAGTGTAGTACACTATAGCTGCCATAGCAGCGCAATAGATGATGATAGCAACCACGGAGGAAAAAAAAAAAACTAGGAGGCAGCGTCACGTGACATCCTTTTATCCCAGGAGCATCATCATCATCAAGTCCAGTAATAAATGAAACAGGGGAATCCTGGAAAATGTGCCGTGAGGCTCGAGCAGGAAGCGGCGTCGGTAGGGGTTGGCTTGTGAACGCTAGGTTCTCGTTTTTTTAGGGGCGAAGCTCCTTAAGGCGGCACCCGCATGCACCCGTTCGTTTCTCGGAGTAGTGCGTAACCAGTCGTAACGGGAGTACAAGATCTTGACCTCCAAGGTGGTGCCGGTGGGAGGTTTTTCCTGTGCGTTGTTGAACAATAAAAAATTCGCAGCGTGCGCGTTAACTAAAAGCCAAATTCTTCTGTCTCTCATTCCCCATTAGCAGCCATTGGCATGTTCCAGTAGGAAACGTTAGTAGAAGTAGAAGTGTAAGTGTTAGCTAAAAGCCGACTTCTTCTGTCTCTCATTCCCATTAGCAGCCATTGTTTACCTCCAAGGTAGTGCCTATTGAGATTTCTCCTGTGCGTGATTAAACAATAAAAATTTTGTTCAAAACGCCGTTGATTGATGAAATAAACCAACGAAAGACGCCAGATGTTTTCTAAAAGGAAAACGAAAGAACGCCAGATGTTTCTAAAGCAAAACGAAAAGACGCCACATGTTTTCTAAAGCAATAGTTTTCTAAACAATGAAAATTCACAGCGTGCACGTAAAATAAAGTGAGCTGCAAGTCGTCATAACTCATCGAACCTTTTGCATAAACGCGCCCGATCTCACGTCGGGGATGATGTACTGGGCAGAATTCACGGAAGAGTCACGGTTTACCGATGAACCTCCGCAGCTTCGCCCACTCATCATCATTCACTCCGTGGATATGCTGTGATTTTTTTTATTGGCGTCAGTATGCCCTACGGCATAAGCTAAATAAAGAGGAATAGTTCAGCTTCCTGGATGAAATCGTTTGTGTAGGTGCGCTCCCTCCCATTATTTTTCCCCTCCGTGATAGTAACGCCGCGTTTGTATTTCTAAACGTATTAGGAAAAGAAAAACTTATTCTTAAGCAAGCTACCGTCCGTTTCATGGCCAATCGCCCGTGGTGGGTTGCGCCAGGTTACCGAGGGATAACCAACCAACCATTCACTTTCTCGTGCTGATTCATCAAACGCCTTCCTCTCCACCTAAATCTCCTTGCGCTGCTGGGCGCGACTGCGTAAAAGCCTTAAATGCAGACGTATTTAGCATTTATTGCCGTTCCTTTTTCCATATCGATATACAGTTGTACTCGTTCTAACGACTTCACAACGCCGACTGTCGCAACTTGCTTCCAATAGGCGAAGAGGAAGAAACTTTCTCAATAAAAGAAAAAAAAATTAAATGCTCGCAGTTATGTCGGGGCTTTGTCTCTTGGAAACAGTGACGGGAAGATTGCCGATGCCCTGCAGGAGTTTCTGAAAGGTTCACAGAGATTTAGGCTATAGAATCAATCTTTCCTCTTGTGTTTCTACTTTTCAAAATTTCTTTATTCGTTCTTATTCAAATTCTCCGCTTCATTGTTTATATGATTTTCTATTGCTATTCTTATTTTTTTACTTCTTTCCTCTTAAATAGAAAAAATTCGGCAGATCCCACTTACCGTGGGAATCGATGTTATGCGAAGCATGCGGCTGGACGGTGACTGTGACGTGATTTTTGTTACTGTGCGAAACGCTACAAAATGAAGCTAAAGATCTGTATAGATTTTATACGCTCACATATATGCTGAAGAGCTGCATACGTGCGCATATGTGGCAACGTGGGTATTACCAACACCAGAAGCGGTATACTGAAATGTAGTGCCTATACTTGTCCCTATTGATGGAGAATGCACGCACGCTTCACGAACCCGCATGCATGTGTGGAAGCGGTTCTTGATAGTTCTTGAACAAGGTCATCATCACCGTGGTCAGTGAGCACCCGCATCTGCTCATGAGTTGTTATTGGATCCGGTCGTGATCGCGGTGACGAGGGGTCCATGTGTTGTGAAGTATGAGGTATAGTACAGTTGTTGGAAATCGTGGATGCCTCGGTCATTTCGTCGACAAATTGTCTGTCGACAGAGCGGGCGACATGTCGCAACCTGAAGTCACCCTTCACGTTGGTGAGGTATAGGCCATCGAGGCTGGTAGGCCTGGATAGTGTTACGTAGGCCAACATCAGTAGATGGCGCTTGTCGTATTCGTAGACTACACAGGCGTATGTGGCCTACGTAGCCAAGTTTGCAAAGCGGCTGTCAATCAATGTAGCATGATCATCGGTCAGCATGAAGCCATCACCCAGCCTCGTGATAAATGAAGAGGACACTACGTCGTTCTGGTGGGCTAAGTGCACTTTACGGCGCGATGATGTGAATATCATACGTAAGTTTCGTCAATGCATTCCTCCGGGTACGAGTAATGCTTCAGTATAGCTTGCTGAATAGTAGGAATACAAATGTAATGTTTATTAGACTGCTATAAGAGCGGATCGAACAGTGGAACCACAGACGTCAATCTGATATGACGCCGTATCGTAGGTATCGTGTAGTGTTTATTGCTTTCTTGCAAAATTAGATCGCCATCTCCATAACCACAATTGACGTTGAACCGGCATTACGGTTGCATGGCCTGTTTTTTTTTTTTTCCAATCCAGTGCACAGACCTGGCGTGGCTATGTGGTAGCATACCTGATTGCCACGCAGAATGCTTGGGTTCGATTCCTGCTGGGATCCTGATATTCATTCTTTCCATTCGTCGGGTCAACGCTGCCGATGTCGGTTTTTCTTAACGTTCTCGCATTTAAGTTATGTGGGGGTCCTCACCGCCTGACCAAATGACGAGTTGCCGCGCTGCTTCCCAACACAGAAAACATTTATTAGTACAAATAACGATTAAACTGAACAGATAAACTCATCACTCAAGGTCCTCAAGGCCACCATATACCATAAAACGTTCAACCCTCGCCACGCCGGCCGTCCAACACACGCGCGCACACACCCTGGCAGTCTGTCGCTAACTCCCCGCGCCTCGTGTTGGCTGGCGCTTTTATAGGGTATCTGTGGGGCGCGCGCACCCCTACTGCGCAGCACGTGCAGTAATCGGATGGCGATGCGCGCGATTCCCACACATTCCCCCCCTGAAAAAATGTTTGTTGCCGGTGGTTATCATTGCCGTCTTCCGCGGCATCGTTGCCAGTCTTGACCATGGTCGCCTGGCGAGCCGCCGACGTCATCCCTGACAGCGATGTCGCCCTCGTTACCATCGGCACCGTCTTAACCACTTTGCGAGCCCTGGGCTCCTTGTGTCTCCTCGCAGCAGTCCCCGGTCTTCGTGGTTGCTGCCACGGCAGCTCCAGTCTTCCCCTCAGATTTTCGCAGAGGACCAATGGACTCGTGCTTACCGGGCAGCGCTGTGAGGTGTGTCTCTCCTGTGGCTCTGGCCAGCCCTTTCTCCCGTAGGCTGCACACGGGCTCTTTGTCCATGGTTGCCTTTTCGGTCGTCTTCGCGACTTTGCCTGCAGGCCTTGGTTCAGGCTCAAGGGCATCCTTCATCTCGGCATCAACGCCGTCGGTGGCGTCCCACTTGCCCTCCGCCGCAGCATTTCTGGTGGTCTTTGTTTCGGTGCCGACACCCGGGGCAGGTTTCGGCGTGTCAGTGCTTCCAGAACTCACTTTCACTGCAGCGGCTTGGTTATCGACATCTTCGCCCACTTCCACGTCGTCGTTGTCTCCGGCATGCACGACCATGGCCTCCTCGGCCGCGGGACTCGTGCCTTCGCCGTTTGTAGTAGTGGCTTCCGCGTCGTCATCGCCATCCTCGCCTGCCGCCTTTGCCGAGGCCTCATTCGCTGCTAGCGGCCCAACTGGAGCCTTCCCATCGGCATTATTGTCTTCCGCTGGTGTACATTCCCGCCCAACTGGGACCGGTGGCCCAACGTGCAACCTCGTCTGACCAGCAAGATGGACGCAGCGTTGAAGCAACTCCTCGAGACAATGGAGCGGCTCGACATAGCCTCCGCATTGTATTGCGCGGCGCGGGGACACGCCGAGTCCGCGGCCTATTGCGTGGCGAGGGGCGTTGTGGTCCCGACTATGGACTGCGGACAATGGCCGCCGGCCCCACGTTGGGAGCCACTTGTGGGGGTCCTCACCGCCTGGCCAAATGACGAGTTGCCGCGCTGCTTCCCAACTGAGAAAACATTTATTAGTACAAATAACGATTAAACTGAACAGTTAAACTCATAACTCAAGGTCCTCAAGGCCACCACATACCATAAAACGTTCAACCCTCGCCACGCCGGCCGTCCAACACACGCGCGCACACACCCTGGCAGTCTGTCGCTAACTCCCCGCGCCTCGTGTTGGCTGGCGCTTTTATAGGGTATCTGTGGGGCGCGCGCACCCCTACTGCGCAGCACGTGCAGTAATCGGATGGCGATGCGCGCGATTCCCACAGTTACCAATGGTGGATCTCGCCGTTCCTGGGTAGATATAAAATGTCAATCACCTGTGGCGCATACCCGTACACCGCGGCCAGTGGTAAACGGGTATGAGCCACACGTGTCTGGTGGAAATGTGTTGACGACGTACGCGACAGGATTTTCACGTTATTCATGTCATGACCCGGCAGTCATACTCGTCAAATTCTCTTACCCTCCCATGCCAATTTTGGTCTACACCAAGTTGAGGAGGCGATCATGAGAACACCCTGACGTAGGCGGCTAGATAGATAGATAGATAGATAGATAGATAGATAGATAGATAGATAGATAGATAGATAGATAGATAGATAGATAGATAGATAGATAGATAGATAGATAGATAGATAGATAGATAGATAGATAGATAGATAGAAACGCTCAAAGTGCCAAAGGTTCGCTAAGAAATGCTTCGCATTTAAAATCTACGCTTTTCTTTAACAATTAGATTTTTAAAACTATCCCGTTCTTGGACAATCCCCCAGCGTGGGTGTGTGCCAAAGTTATAGGATCTACTCTACTCTACTATAGTCAGGCCCTCAGTCCAGGGCTTCTCCTCTGGCACGAGCGGCTCGCTGGGCTTTTCGTCGTCCGCAAGCCATGCCTCCCACTGCCTGTGAAACATGTGCGTTTGCTTAGTAATGTGTGGGCTGTCTTTATGTGGCTGAGTGTTAGCGTGAAGATGTAGGGGGGCAAGATCACAGTTGCGATTTTGCAAGGCATAAACAAAGCAGCCTAATCAGCTTGTTACAATCCGAAAAGAACCTTCGCATAGCATTTATTTGCACACCGTTTACTTAGCGGAACTGCTTATGCTTTTTATCGCACCAAGGCGTGTACATTTAGTTACTGCGGCATCCTCAGGTATCATTAAGTCAAGCCACAGGAGTACATCTCCCCGCTGCAAAGTACGATCGCGTTTTGAGGCGAGTAGCAAAATGAAGTGGCTCAAGTGGTTCTGTTGACGACGAACACCATCACCGCGTCCTGAATCTGCAGCAAGGTTCGTTGAAAGATAACGCCAGAATTTTTTTATGCTTGCTGGTGTCGCTCACTAAACAAAACTATTGCCCTAGGCAGGGAAACCATCCAGAACTATACGACAAATATCCAAACACGTTTCAATAACGGGGAGTATAACTTAGAGATGAACAATTATGAATAAATAAATTCGTAGGGAGTGAACGAAAGAAACAAGGCGATTACTTGAGCATTGCTTCCAAAATAAAGCGAACATTTTTTGCATGATGAAAAAAAGAAGATAGAGGAAGAACATTTAAGATTTTACCTGCCGTTTACAGACATACAACAAATCTACAGCTGGGCTGTCCCATTGAAAATAGTTTGCTTTTATTTATGCTCTTTGTAAGGCCGCCACTTTCAATGTCTTCACAAGGCAAACCTTCCAGAACTCTTCGCCATACACAACCTAAGTTTTTGAAGATTCAGTAAAACGCAATAGTTCGAAGACAAATATTAGTGATAATAAGGCACACGTAATAAATATAAGAAGCGAAATAAAAATATATATCCTCAAACGAATGAAACGCAGTAATCGCGCAAAAATAATGTTCCGCCACAAGAACCGGGCACAAAACCGTCACGGTATCCACGCGCGAAATTGTCGCAAGCTGAGGTCGAATGGCAGCGTCCTTGCAAGACGATGACGCATGGCGGCAGACACTATGGACTGCATCCTGGCACCTCATCAGGCGAAGGAGCGTTAATTCGCCGCCGTCGTTCAGCTTCGCCGACACTGTGGCCCGAATTCTTTGTGCGCTTTCCACTGTGGTTTTCGTGGCCGTGGATTAAGCTTGTCTTCAGCCTTGTAGATGCAGTGGCCTTGGCTGCTTTCGCGCTCGCTGTGGAGGGCGTATGCAAGGCTGGACGCGTTTTCGAAAGATGGCCACGTGAATGCGAGCGGGCACTAGGAGTGTCAGGGCGTTCACGCCGAACTGCTCCGTCCGCCTACCCCGGTTGAATGCCGCTCTTGGCTCATCGGGACTGTAATCAGCACAATAGATGGAGTTAGGAATGATCTAAGTTCAAACTACGCATGCAGTGCATTTTAATGCACTCACATAGAACTGCTATT
Source organism: Rhipicephalus sanguineus (assembly GCF_013339695.2). Taxonomy (NCBI): domain Eukaryota; kingdom Metazoa; phylum Arthropoda; class Arachnida; order Ixodida; family Ixodidae; genus Rhipicephalus; species Rhipicephalus sanguineus. The sequence continues at coordinate 82,703,832 of NC_051178.1, forward strand.
TGTATGTATTACAAAAGTAATTATATTTTTAAAATAAGCATTAGGACGTGAATTAACTCAAAGAGTGTCCTCAGAATTCATGAAATATTTTAAGAAGTGTTAAAGGGACACTAAAGAGAAAAACGTTTCTCGTATTAGTAAGCTACTTTTTTCCTATTCCAAAATAAACATGCTTGCTGCGAGCAGACGCTTAGTAACCGAGGAAACGCTCAAGAAGAAAATGAAGGTAGCGACGCCGCTTCGAAATTCCCGCACAACACGCCATGATGTCATAGCTTTTTACGGCGTCTACTGGCTCCTACGTAGTTTCTAAGGGTGTATCCACACGACGGACCGAATCCGTCTTTTCCGCCGCGGACGGCGCATCACGTGACCCCGCGTCACGGATTTGTGCCATCCGTGCCTCGTCCGCGGACGTCGCGGACGGAAAATGCCAAGCTCTTTTTCGCATTCGGATTCGCGCGGAATACCACAACAGATTTAGCCGAGGGTGCCATTATAGGTCTAGCAACAAGCGCTGCTTTTTCTTTTTCTCGTATGGTTTCGTAAATTTAGCCGATGAAGATTCATTTTATTATTGCCAGATATCTATCTATTTTAGACCTTGTAGGCGTTTTCCAACACACTACGTAATGGCTGCTCTAAAAGCGAGGCTCCCCAAGTCTGCGCGTAGGTTAAACTGAACAGTCTCGGATGCAACAAATAGGAGCTATGTTTCTAGTAGAAATGCACAGACGTGCAACACTTGCCCGAAGCAAGGTACCGTAGCGCGACCTGCAGCCTTGTTTCCGCTGATATGGCTCGCCGCATCACGGGATCCTGTCGTTCTATGCAAGGTCCCACGAGCGACAGCAACTGAACAAACTGCTCTCTTGACACTCGCAGCAGCCTCCTGTATTCTTCGGTGTCGCTGCTCACCGTACAGTCGGTGTTGTATACCCAGATGCTTGTATAGTCCTTTTGCCAACAAGATCTTTTTGCAGGAAAGAAGAGCGCTTCACCGTCTAATTCTGGTAATGCAACAGCCATTGCAGCTAATCGCCGCTTTCTTTCGAACTCCATCTTCAACTTAAAAGAAACTCTGCGCCATAGACGGAAACATAAAAACCTTCAATACTTTTGCTAGCGATGAATGTGTTTTCGACTTTCAGACTGCTCGCGCCATCTAGAGAAAAAAAGAACAAGCAAGCATTCGCACATTTTTATAACCTTTGAGATTTGGTAGCTATCGCAGATCACCGAGCTCATGTTCTGCCAATAGAGGTACTCGCTAAGCCTACAGCTCTCAGAAAACGAGTACGGCGCTTAGAAATAGTACCGAATTGTCTTGAATACGTTGCCGGCGAAGCTTGAGGACACAAACCTAAAGCCGACACAATCGTCAGTTTGGGACTAACAGCCCACGCAATGCGCGACGAAGAGCTTAAAGATTCGAAGCGGGCAGCTCTCGCTTCAGACAGTGCCGCCATGTTTTTTTGCTGCGGCGCGTCCGTCTACTCGCTTCGTCCGTCGTCTGGATGTGCTTCGCAGCCGGACGGGCGGCGGAACGATCGTCCGCGGACGAGATTTCCGCGGATAAGTCCGTCGTGTGGATACACGCTAATGAGTAACAATGAAGTACATTGTTCTCTAAGGTGGTCACAGAGTTAACATAGTACCAAGTTAAAAAAAATTCATTTAGCCAACAACTCCAAAATACGAAAGACTTTGAAATCCGTGACGTCACGTGCGCAGATTTCAGCGCGAAATTTAAAAATGACACTATGACCTCGATTTTCTCCTCAATTATTAAATATATATTATTGTGAATTTACCATAATTCGAGTTCTTACAGTACAATTTATAAATCTCAACTGATTAATTGTTGCACTTTAGTGTCCCTTTAATGCTCAGTGTCTCCTTTGAAATTTAAAAACAATATTTTAACGAATCATATATAGAGAATAGTATTAGCACTTTTTGTAATTAAGAGAACGTGCATAACTATTATTCATTATGACGCACATATTTTTATACTGTATTCTGCATTTTGCCTGAGACGTTAGGCGACCTGACAGAAACAGGGCTCAGGCACTGGGTGGCGGTTCTCTGTCTTCTCTACTTTCAATATAACCATGGCACCCAGAGCGCAATAACACAAAACTGTACAGCAGGCTTACCTGAGCTTTGGGCACCGACGCCATATTGTTGCTGCTAAAAGGTTGTTTGCACCCTAGTCCAAACAACAGGTCTCGGTATCAGAAATTTTCAGGTGCGTTTACGATCGGACGCCGACAATTACCCCTGGTGTTGAGAGCCGACTCCCACATCTAACAACCTCTCTGTCCCTTCACCATAGCGACGTTGGCGTCCTTCGTCAAAGTGGTCTTTATGGCCAGTTTCTCATAAAAAAAATGACCTAAACACCCCAATGGTCAAATTTCGGAAAATGTGTAAGCGTTATTTAGATTGTGTTATGCGACCTGCAACACTTTAGCAGATAACTTTCATTATGCGCCCACTGTATGCTGTTCAGGTGTTTTATACCAAGGGTGATAATAGTTGTTTCTTGTGGCATCTTCTGTGCTTTACTTTTTAAACAGTGGAGCTGTTTAAGCTTGAGCTTGGTCCGCGTGTCGTTCGCCTAAGGCTACTCGGGCGGGTATGCGCCACAGGGATTCGGCAAGCCCCACTGCCGAGTGAAGCAGGTGCAACGAAAAGCGAAGACATTAGAGGCAGAGAGCGAAGCGAAGGAGAGTTATGGAGAGCTGTGGGCAAAGGAGTCTGTCGCCTGTGGGTGGGAGAGTGTAAAGCCTAGTAACGAGGAGAGCTGAGGCAAGTAGCCGGAAGGAGGAGGGAAGCGAACGTTAAGCGAAGGCTGTGCTCGGTGAAGAGGAGAAGTGGACATGAGAAGGCGATCAAGTAAATAAAATAGAATAAACTTTCTTGGCGATGTGGGATTCGAACCCCACGGTTCGAAAAGTGAGCGTTGTAACCACTAGACTATCTAGGCACGGTAGCAGAGTAAGCATTAATGGGAACCATATGATTGCGTTGCTATGGGCGGTAGAACGGTAGAAGGAGAAAGAGAAAGAAAGATAGAAAGAATGAAGGACAGAAAGAACGACAAACAGGGATAGAGAAAAATGGAAAAAGGAGACAGAAAGAAGCATATATAGAAAGAAAGAAAGAAAGCATAGCGTGGCCATGTATACCACAGTACAGCAAGAGATTGAGAAAGGCAATTGAGGATCAGGCAGAGGGGAAAGCATATCATGGCTGTGTAAACTACTGCACAACAAGTGGTTGGGGAAGAGAAGTGAGGGTAGGGAGGAAGGGATAGTGTAAAGCACATTATAGCCGTGTATACTACAGCATGGCAATGGAGTGGAAAAAGAAAGTGAAGGTGAGGAGGAGGGAAAAGTGAAGGGGAGGGCCACCAGGTCCGCTGTATGCAGCATGTCAGCGCCACTAGTGCGTAGCTGCCGGAATTTTTCTTATTGTAGCGCTGACTCTATATGGTTGCTTATAGCCGTGAAAATGTAATTTACTACTTTTTATCTGAGTTAAATGCGTGGTAGAGTTACCGCTCAGGAGTACCGTACGCTGCCGCTCTCTTGCGCGAACTCCGCCATAATTTGCTTTTTAGGAAACGCTAGCCAGCACGAGGAATTATTTAGCCATGAGTTGCAAGCACTACCCGACATTAGAAATCCTAACGTAACATTAGCCCCTGGTGATGCGTAGCGCATCATCGAACGTCATTTCTGCATAACCGATGTGCCATTTCAGCTAATAAAAAGCATAGCTGGAATGGACTAACGTGTGGGCTTTCTTTCTGGAAGAAACGCCCGCTCACCTCTCCAGTCTGGCCATGGAAAAACAAGAGGAAACGCTGTCAAATGGCCGACACCAGTGCTGCGACGACGTAAATCAAGGTCTCTCTGGACAGAACGTCTGGCAAACGCGAGACGTGTGCACGAGACCGGCCATGATGTTAATGGCACAACACTGACCTATAGCGTACTAGAATAATCTAATAAATCGACGTCGGCATCGCCGCTGACAACGTTCATCCACACGTGCACTCTGAAAAGTAAAGCTAGGCGCGTTGTGCGTCTCGACATATCGGTTTCTGCGTAGCGTATATACATGACGTTGTTGCAACGCCAAACCATGTCATCGAATGCATCGAGCCCTGCGTTAGAATTTCGAAATGAAACGTGCATTTCTTTTTTATTTTGCGACTGGAAACGACTGATTGATTCACTCTTTTGTAGCCGTAGCTCGATCTGCTCGTACACTATTTGCTTTTTTGTGGGGCAGGGACGGATTACAATTTCTTTGCGAATGTCACATGTGAGTAGCGAATTCAAGGCCACCATAGAAACTCAGATCGCAGACGAGTTGGCGCACTGCTAACGCTCGAATACTAGAACAGGCCCGACAGATCTGCGTAATGCTCCACGGCTGCTGGAAACATTTTCTTACATTTTCTTCAAAACGACTTGTTTGAATTAGCAAAAGGCCCACTTCTGTGTCAACAGAAGTCTTACTTGCATCTGCATCCAAGACAGTGTCCCTCTCACCGTATTACATGTTCATTTCAAAGATATACTTGGCCGTTCACGACAACAGACATGAGCAGAGTTCTCTAATAGGGGGAGGCAAGGTTAAACCAGTGTTCTCCCTCCCCCTCCCATTAGTTAAACATTCATAGTGCGGCAGCACACGTTTATGGCTAGTAGGTGCATTGTTTCAAAAAAGAATGATCGCACAAAAAAAAAAAAACGCCGCACGCAATAGAAAGAGACGACGACACCTGCGCCCGTTATGCGCAGGTATCGTCTTTTCTTATTGTGTGCTACGTGTTTTTTTTTTGTGCAATCCTTCCTTTTTGATTCATAGTGCGGCAAATTTTAGATGTGAAACGACGCTTTGATCGGCTCTATAGACTATGTTACGTAAGGCATATGGGCGCCGCCATCATGGGCTGTTAAACGAAGGTTTTCTTATTTTTGTGTCCCGTGACGCGAACTGATAAAGCCAGGAAATGCCGAATGCACCAACCTCACAGTTTGCGTGTGTATACGCCCACCGTAGCGCTGTTCGCTTAGTTCTTCAAGATAAAACACGGCAGGGTTAACAGCCCAGCATGGCGGCACCGAACCCCGTCCGTAAAATAGTGTATACTTGACGCCGCTTGCGTGAAATAAAAATCATTGCCCGTAACTCTCCCCTTAGGTATGCAGCCATCGTGTATGTTATATTTTGCCGGTTTAGCCATAGCCGGGTATTTATGACAGCAGAGCCCCTTGAAATAACCAATTAATAAGCATTATTCTTGGGAATCAATAGGGGGAGGATGCGATTGTTATGTATAAAGAATTAGTGGAGAAAGGCACGTGATCTAGGTATTGAACGCGGGACGAAAACCGTTTATGTATAATTATTACACCAGCTGAACTTACTAGCGATCTCATTGGAAAACTAAAAAATCAGAAGCAGTCACCGTGACAAATAAATTGCGGTGGGGGAATATGCCTAAATAGGGTGCCTTGATGCCCGCGCGCTCCGCTTAGGGTGAGGACAGGCGCGTCGTCTGCTACGACGGCCGCCATTGCGAATCCCGCCGCAGCTCGGCAGCATGCGGAACGCGCTACACAAAGCGCTTGCGGTGCGCGGATACGTCCGGAAATAAGTGCACGCTAGTGAGCTTTCTCTGTTCCTTTTCTTTTTTGAAGCTTGGGCAGCTTTTATTGCAGTTGTTGCCTAAATGTTTACTAAGGAAGCATGTAATTCATGTAAGCTGACGGCCTGTGCATGAGACCGTTATGATGAAAACCAATCCTCTTGCTTAAGCCGGAAACGATAAAGTCTAAAGCCTTACTTAATTTTCTCGTAAGCTCTGCATTCCAAATACACAGACAATCGTTTAAAGTATTTGTATACATGTCAGCAGCAGCAGTTTGTGTATCTGAGCACACACAATTTAGTGTTGCGAAGCTACCTAAGCGCGATTAAGGTGGCTCATTTTGCTAAGTCTGCAAACAATTTCCTCGTTTATTATAAATGGCATCATACATATTGTATACAGAATAAAGGGCCGAGGGGCACTATGGTGCGAATATTCTGCTAAAATGAAACGAGAGCTTCTTTATCATTATTATTGCTGACATTTCTTGCTCACAATCTGTAGCCGCTACTGTATCGGCACTCGAGTTGCACCTTGAGTCCTTATCGAAACGACGAATACGTTGTTGAGTAGTATGCCGTAAAACTTTGCATGCGCGCAGTATCAGTGCGTTTTTCCTTCTTTTTGTAGGTGCAGTTTCTTTTTCTGTATCTGCAGGTTTTCTCGCATGCCCAATTGCATGCACATATCATTGAGTGTTTCCAATACTGTTTTACACTTTGTGCGGCAGATGCACGGCGTCGTTTATTTGTCTCTTTTAATGATATCTAGGGTTTTACTTGCCAGAACCATGATATGATTATGAAACACGCCGTAGTGGAGGGCTCCATGAATTTTGACCATCTCGTACCTGCACTGACATCGCACGATACACGGGCCTCTAGCATTTCGCCTCCACCTAAATGCGACCGCCGCGGCCGGGACCGAACCCGTGACTTTCGGGTCAGCAGCCGAGCTCCGTCACCACTATACCACCGTGGCGGACGTCTCTTTTTAAGGCGAAAGCCTTAAATGCCTCATCAAACGCGAAATTTGACCGTCGGCGTCCCGCGTCTACGGCGTCAGCGTACCACGACGTTGGGGACGAGGGATGCAAAAAATCATCGTCACGTGATGACGTCACCATATGACGTCATCATGGCTTCACAAATTTTGGCGTGACGTCATATGATGCCGTTATCGCATGACATAGTAGCTTGGTCAAAAGTGGGCAGATAACGAAGGCAGTGCAAAACCACGTGAGGTGCCTCCGATCTTGGAGGCAATGCTAAACCGCGCTTTGTGCGCAAAAAACTGAGAAGATGGCTTTCGCTTTCGAGCTGTCTTAAGCGAACGCATAAGGGAGCCTGTGAGTTTTTATTTCATTAACTGGTTTTCCATGACGTACTCATTGTACAACTTGACTTTGTTTCTTGTATTTTTTTACTGACATAACGTGTCTACTGTAAACAATGCTTCCCCGTCTTCTTGTTGTTTTCATGCGTCTTCTTTGCATAGACGCTTCGCGAGAACTGTTTGTATGCGCATTCCTGTATGAGCCTTCAGGGCTTACATTATTAATAAATAAATTATGCTTGCTCAAATAAGATAGTGTGTGTGTGTGTGTGTGTGTGTGTGTGTGTGTGTGTGTGTGTGTGTGTGTGTGTGTGTGTGTGTGTGTGTGTGTGTGTGTGTGTGTGTGTGTGTGTGTGTGTGTGTGTGTGTGTGTGTGTGTGTGTGTGTGTGTGTGTGTGTGTGTGTGTGTGTGTGTGTGTGTGTGTGTGTGGTGTGTGTGTGTGTGTGTGTGTGTGTGTGTGTGTGTGTGTGTGTGTGTGTGTGTGTGTGTGTGGTGTGTGTGTGTGTGTGTGTGTGTGTGTGTGTGTGTGTGTGTGTGTGTGTGTGTGTGTGTGTGTGGTGTGTGGTTGTGTGTGGTGTGTGTGTGGTGTGTGTGTGGTGTGTGTGTGTGTGTGTTGTGTGTGGTGTGTTGTGTGTGTGTGTGTGTGTGTGTGTGTGTGTGTGTGTGTGTGTGTGTGTGGTGGGTGTGTGTGTGTGGCTTGGTGGGGTGGGTGCGTGCGGGCGTGCGGGCGTGCGCGCGAGCGCGCGCGTTAATATCCAGTGTGCAGGCCATTTATTTGTGCGCATTAACGCTGCGCTTACAGAAGCAATTACACAAATAAAACGCAGATTACATAATAAAACATAACTGCCACTAGTCAATTCGCAGTGATCGTAAATGACTGAAAAAACAGGAACTGCGTAATTATTTAGGACAGGACGAAAATGTAACCTTGAAACACAGAAACACGGAAGGATAAAAACATTTAATGCACACATACATACATGGGCATCAGACCAGCACAGAAGGCGTACTTGAAACACGGAAAGGAATATAAAAAACAAGAACCCGCCGTGGTTTTAGTTATGGTGCTTGACTGGTGACCCGAAGGTTGCGGGATGGAATCCCTGCCGCAGCGGCCCCATTTCGATGGAGGTGAAATGACGGAGGCCCACGTACTTAGATTTATGTGTACGTTAAAGAACAACAGATGGTCAAAATTTCGGGAGCCTTCCACTATATACGATGCCTCTCATAATCATATCGGGGTTCTCGGGACGTAAATTCTCACAAATAATTATTAGGAAAAAAGAAGGATCTGATCTGCAGACAAACACGCATAATATATTCCATGATACATTTCAAATCATAAAAATAGCAAAAGCAAAAATCAAAGGCAGATACAGGACCAACCAAGTGCAGTAAAGAATGTTTGCGAAGAAAAATGCAGGATTCATGCACACGTGAACCAAAGCATTTTGAGCATGTAGCTGATATTAGTGTGTCCACTTATTACGCAAGGTTAACACCGGCAGAATTATTCTTGCATGTGCATTCGAAATACCGACCGGAAACTTACGCTGCAACTGCAAGTGCATAATGTGTTCTTCGGATGCCGCTTGTCACGTTTGATTTTTACTGTCCAAAGAAACATCGTATCTTCTAAAACGATACAGCTCCCAGCGTTTCTGGAATGATTGGTGCACTGCGGCACGCAACACCCGGCCATGGTGACGGTAGCGAGCGCATAAAACTGGAGGGAAACGAGCACCGACCCAAAAACAGCGCGCGCGCCACGCACAAGTGACCGGGCGGGGGATTCAAAATGGCGGCCACGCTGCCGCCAAGGCCGAAGAGGCGGCATCTGCCCTTTCAAAAGCTGACACCACTCTAAGCGGGGGCGCGCGCATCGAGGCACTCTATGCCTAAAAGAAAACGTAGTAACGTAAATACTGGACAAGGAGAAAGAGAGCTAAAATTTCCGATAAATAGGCATACCTTCACCTCTACCTTCTTGCTACATCAATGAATTTCAATTTTTGTGTGACTTTGGCGGTTCTCATCTACAAGATACCTGCAATCTATATCTCAAATCAGGTACAATGCTGTGGAAGCTATGCAGGCAGTTCGGTCAACAAAACATTTAACTCCGTGCGTCTCGTCTTCGTTTTTTGTCGTCGTAAACGATCTCACGAGCCTCCGCGTGACGCGTCGCGATGGGCAGCAAATGAAATACCAAACACGAAGAAGACCCTAAGCGATCGAGCCGTATATTACCATACGCATAAGGGGTTTATTTATTTGTAAAGCACAAAGCATACTCAAATTAAATGCGAAAAAATGCTATTCTGCGTTGTAAAACATTGAAGTCTTAATGCGAACGCATCTACTGAAAGTAGTCCCTAGATTCCACACCATTGCGCCTGATATGTGAGGCGGAGTATGGACGAGTTGCAAAAGCTACAAGGCAGCCTTCCTACATATCAAAAATTCATGAACAATGACATTGCGCTCTGTTCTTGCTACAATTGTGATGTGCAGTGCAGCGTTTCACGGGGACATGCCCGGACTAGAGCGCAGACGCAGCGAACGCGAATGAGAGCGCGCGTCGCGTCTCCCTTGAACACGCGAAACGATTCACTACACGGAATAATTGTAGGAAGGACGGGACGAACTGCCAGTGCGCATTCATTTTTGTAGTGCAGGAAAGCTACCTTGAAAGGTTTTGCAACTCCAAAAAGAATTTACATCAGGAATTTACCAGCGTGAATTATTATTGCCCAGGCAAGTAGCAGAACTGTGACTACAATACCCGGTAGCGTTGTCAAAATGTCCAAAGCATCTCAACGCACCTGCGTGAACTAAGGGCATTGTTGAGAATACTATCAGCGCTGTTCACAAACGCTGCCCTTTGTGCGGTTGTGGCTGGCGTTTGAGTGGAAAATGACCATCCTGAACTACACGTTCTATCCAAGGAAATACTATTCGCAACTGAACATTCAACATCTCGCGGGAAGCATACCCATTAGCGTGTTTATACGATCGGACACAATACCTCTGATCGCTGCCACTGCGATGGTCGAACCCCTGTGGAAGTGCTGCGGGATCCCTGCAAGTCTGCCACTACGACGTTGCAGTGCTGCAGGATCTCTGCCCGAGTCATGGATGATCCTCGATACAGCAGACTGCGAGAACAGGAAGCAAGGCCACTTTGAGCCAAGTCACTGCGTTACCCTGGTACAGCTCGAGACCGGGCACTGCTGTAGTCAGCCCAGCACGGTCGCTGCTGTCGTAGAGACAGGGGCCATTCCAGAGGTGCCACGCTGCTTCGGTTGCCTTCTCGCTTGTATGATCGCTGCGTCGTCCAGAACGAGAAAGCACCTTCCGAACAACTACGTTTGCGAGCCCAGCTGCAGCTCGCGCTTTGTCTTGTCTTGTCTTGTCGCCTAGATCTTGGCTCATACCCACAAGGGGGATTGGCCACACTGTACTTTATAATGTAAATGGTTTACACAACGCTTGCTAAAACGCTTTCTTCGACACGCTGGCGCTCGTGCTATGTCGCGGGGCAGCACGATAGGTGATGACAGCAACGTCATAGGTGATGAGCGCCCCTTGGTTTGTGAAAAACTGCAAAAAAGCGCTATTTTGCGACACCTGCACATCTGTCGTGCCATGTGCATATTCATTATGTCATTGTTCTTATGGCGTGAGTAACTAGCGAACTTCAGTTCCTTCGGAGCAACCCAGATTCACCACCACGTGCAGGTTGTTCATAATTTCTAAAGCACTGCGAATAAAAATGAAACAACATAAAAAAGGAAGTATTAAGGGTTTTATATTATGGATATTACATAGCAGCATAAGTATGCTTCAGAAAAGAACCACGCCCCGCCACGGTGGTCTAGTGGCCGCGGGATCTAATCCCGGCCGCGCCGGCTGCATTTTCGATGGAGGCGAAAATGTTTGAGGCCTGTGTACTTAGATTTCAGTGCACGTTAAAGAATCCCAGCTGGTAGAAATTTCTGGAACCCTCCACTACGGCGCCTCTCATAATCATATCGCGGTTTTGGGACTTTAAACTCCAGATAGTATTATTACAAAAGGGCTAATTAACTTTCACGATATCTAAATAAAATTTATTGAGTCGAGTGAAGTGCGCATATAACCTACAGAAAAGAACAGATTGGTTCGTCCTAAGTGAACTAAATTTGAAGTAGCTTCACTGACTTCAAGCCGCAAATACGGGGTAAACGGAGGAGCTGGTGGCGCCCTATCTATTTTATTGCTTGACTTCGCTCTGTACTAGTTTTGCCACCATCTGCACTCTTTAACAGTGAAGCTGCTTAAAATTGCAAATTCCTAACGTTTAGTGGACCAGAGGTGTGCAGTGGGGCTTGCGCGATTTCTGTGGCAGATACGCGCAAGGAGCACATTTAAGCTCCGCAGGGCTTAACCTCAGCCTTAAATAGCTGCGCTGGTAATATATCACGCCACTCTACGAGGAAAATGCCTCACCCTATCCTAAACGTTTCCCTCTCTCCAGAGCTTCCTCTGTACGAGAATTAAACGCCTACTTCAAATAACCTACAAGGTCCGGCATCTATGTATATAGCATTTACCATTAAGGACGAAAAAGTGATATTGAGAGCAAGTTCAATCTGTGTTATCGAAATTATTATTTCTGTTTTTTAATTGAATATATCCACGTGTAATTTTGGAAAGTATCTGTTTCTAAACCTATTTCGAACAGAAAAATTGCGGGAAGTTCGCACTAAGTCGCGCAAAGCTTGGCACAGCGAAGCATGGGCCCGTCACCGCTCGTACTCCCCGTCGACCGACACGTCTAACTTCGATATGCGAGGCTTCCTCTTCGGGAGTGAGCATTTTCTTAGGACGCCCCATGAATGCTCGGCCCAATCGGGCGCAGCCAGGCTATACACTGTAGAGCAGAGGTTGCACGCGATGTCTCCGTCGATGGACGCTGCTTAGCTACTGCGCATGCGCGGCTTGGCAAGGTGTTGCGGTATCTGGTCGCTAGACGACACGATGCTTGCTTCCTCTTTCTTTCTATATTATTTTCTGTCTTTTTCTTTCTCTCTCTTTTGTTGATTCTCTCTGTTTCTCTCTTTCTGCATTTTTTCTCGCTCAATCTTTCTGTGCTACGTTTTACTCTCTCCCATCCTCCTTAACCTCCTGCTCAGCATCACATCTCTCCTCCTCACGATCACTTCCCTTTCCCGTCCCCGTGCTACACTATACTAGGCAAGGCTGGGCTACGCTCTGCTAGCGTACATGTGTAGCCGTGTGGTTGGGACGCTCGTCTTCGGTACGCGGGTTAGAATGCCGCCTCGTGAAAAAAAATTTTTGCAAGAATTTCTCTCTTTATCTTTCTTTATATTTTTGTTTCTGTTTACTTCTCTCTTTTACTGCGATAGCAATTATATGAACACTCTTGGCTGAATTTCGCCGTCGCCGTCGCCGTCATTCCCCGGATATGTATATGTATGTGTATATATATCAAAAAGTCACAAAAGAAAATAAAGCAGAAAAAAAAATTCTCAAGTATCCGCCCACGGATTCGAACCAGCAACCCCTCGCTCCACAGCGCGCTGCGTTAAACTCAACCACACGCCATGTATGCGCCGGCGAAATAACGGCGAGCTATTTATGTACAGACGGGTCCACTGTTAAAAAGGAACACTTGCGTGCAGGGCATGGCCGGATTTCGCTCTCTTGCAGAAGCATATTGGCTTACATCCGCATGAAACTACTGGCGGTTGGCAGTTCTGACTCCTTTAGAAAGAGTAGTGCCGCGCACAAGCAATTTTTCCACATTCAGTAGCAGTTAGGGGGCTAGCAATATAGAAGGTGATTGTTAGAGTGTTCCCTTTAACAGTGAACCGCACTGTACACAATTGGCGCTTTTAGCTGACCGATTCTGCGGTCCGTTCCCCGTTCCGCTCAAACGCTCAACGTTACCGGAGCACAACGCGCGTTGTTGGTTTTAGCCAATCGTCTTTCTTTCAAGGCAAGCGCGACGCCACCTGTGCATCAAAGTCAAAAGTAAGTTGAAAAAAAATAAAAATTGTACTTATGTTGCAGCAAGAAAGAAAATTCTCTTTAAAAACAGTGTGAATTGATTTATTTTCGCGTTACGGTGGTGCTTGATGCAGGAGCCTTTTATATTCTTTTGTCACCTTGGCTTGGCGCTGGACTACAAATTAAGATACAATTATTCAATCTCATGGGCATGGCGTCTTCATGCTGTTAGGTATACATTGTGCTCGCCCAAGTTCTGCTGTGTTCTCCTGTACCCTTTGTGTATAGCGAGTACTCGTAAACTGAAGGCTGCATTGCTCATACCGGATACAATCCACTCAGCCCAAAGGGTAGCTTTGTTCAGGAAAGAGGCACTATGCTTAATGCTTCGTGTAACTACGATTCTTATTTAACGACCACCTCTTGCGTGACTAATTGCGTTATTTACACTGAGCGTTATGATTATAAACTGTTTAATCCATTTTGTTAACTGCTGAAATACAGCAGGCCCGGCATTTGCTGCCTGAAGTGCACATGCATCCAGGTAGAAGGGTATTCCATTTTGTTAAATACTGAGCAGCTGCTTATGTTACAGAAATAAATATTTGCATTCGAAAATATTGGATTATCAATGCTGGAAAAGGCTCATTTTCTGCTCTAAAGCGGGGTTTTATCGGCTCCAGAAGTTGGACCAAAATTGCTTCGATCAATGACATGACTGAAAGTGGGAGTGAACCCGGAGATGCAAAGGTGTTGTTTTCTTTATTGTGAACAAGGGTACAGATGCGCTGACGGTGCGGCACAAATACCTGGTCATCATCTGGCTCTTGGACTGTGGTTTAATCCTGTCTGTTGTCCACCTGCACTGCAGTGTCACCACTCCTTTGGACTGATGGGTCAGGTTCCTCATCTCCAATCATTCCCAAGAGGAGTGATGCCGGTGACTGATTTTCTGCAGCAGAATAGAGAACAATGCATTGAAATTAAAAAAGAACATTCTTACCCAGCGGAAGACTATTGCAAACAAGCGATGTAATCTCGCAATGAGGAAATCACTTCCGGTACACCATACTTGTCGTCCTGTGTGGAGCCACTCTGAAAATTTAGGTTGCGCATAACCCATTAAGCTGGTATTGAGTTTGACGAACAATGAGAAAAGCAAGTGAGAAGGAACAATGCCTACGCACTTCCTTGTCTCCCTTTCTCACGGTGCTTCAAAAAACAGAAATTTAGATTAAGAGTGCTTTCGACTCTCTGAACACACTTACGAACAGGCACTACGAAATAGGAAGCAAAACGTAATCACATGCTCACATAACAGCACACAGCCATGAGCATGCAGTAAACACTACAACAATGAAAAACATTTATGAGAACAACACAACGTTAGCAGTTTTTCGCAAGAATAGAACATCAACATGTCATCACAGATCGCCAAGTTCCCTGGCGTCATTATTTTGTCCTATAACATCACGTCACATTACGAATTCATCAAATAACATCGTCCATTTGCATTGCCTCCGTGATTGGTGCACCAATCACGGAGGCAATGCAATGCAATAACGGAGTCCTATCACTAAGTGCAGCAGAGAAAGGCCGGCGTTATAGTCAGTGAAAATTCTTCCGTTCCAGACCTAGCAATGCAAAGTATGAGTTAGATGAGCTCACGCAGTATGAACGCTTACCCCCGTATTCAGAAACACTTGAACTTAGACGCCGCCTTTAAGGCAGCACAAACGCGTTTCAAACGCGCTGCCCCAGGGCAGCGCGTTCAACGCGTTGCCCTGTCGCAAGTCAAACTAAAGAGCGTTCTGAATAGGCACCGTACAGTCGAGTTTTTCCAGTGCGACTGCAGCGCCAGAGCGCAAAGCCTAGCGGATAAAAAAAGCAATAATGAGACGGGGTCCGTCAAAATTGAACGCGATGCGCGCGTCTCCCTCCCTGCGTGAGAGCGCGGATTGTGGCCGGGCTACACGGGGGACGCGTGAGCGCGTCTACTTTCTGCGTGCACCTAACGGCCAATGTCAGCGGACTTGGGACGGGCCAGTGCGAGGAGCGCAGCTCCCTCTGGCCAGTGTACGGTGCCTATAGGCGGGAGAGTGGCTGCTGTTAAAAACTAAATTGCTACTATTGTACATGAAATCGCTTAATTGCGAAGGTTTGCGGAGTCCTGTTGACGGAAGTACCAAAGCAGCAGCTCGAGACGCTCCTTCATGCCGAAGTGTCAGCTC
>NC_051178.1:82719193-82753278 GCF_013339695.2 Rhipicephalus sanguineus
AGCTGGCCGGCGCACCTTAAATAGCCTTGTAAGAATTGCTCCATCTTGCACATTGTGCATGCTTAGAAACTGAATAAACAAGAGCCATACTGTCCAAGTTCCTTAATGCTTTCCTTGTCAACTTGTTGACAACTTCCTGAATAGATTTATATTCCTTGAAAAAAGTTGTCCTCCTACCTAGATTACAGCACTACCCCACGTGTACCATGTCATTCCATTAAGAGCAAGTATAAGGACTAAAGCGCATCCTGTTTTTGTATGTGATTGCTGCATTTTTCATTGTTTTGGAACATGCTTTCGGCACGGGACAACTCTGAAGGTATCGTTCAGTAGCTTACAATGTAACATGACAGCAAGCCACATATATGAGCGCAATAGAAATAACCTGTGCCTTTCCATTTTGTGCCATGGATGCAGTCATGTACAATGCGAGAATTTTTCGTGCAGTGTTTTCATGTACTCATTGCATTCTCTTCAAAACACCATATCAACCACACTGCCTGAATTTACCTTCCTGTAATCTCACACGCCGAATGAGAGGCAGCTTAGGAACATCTCTTTACACAAGGTAATGTTTCATTTTGTATACCCCATGGGGACATTACCATCACTTGTGCAAATCGTAAGTACAAAGTGTCCATTGAATACTTGTTAAAACAATCTAGTTACTCCTCCAAGCAATGGTGAACGTGCCTGCCTCTTACCTGTTATGTATCGTACGACCAAAGTTTGCGGTAACGTGTGGATGTATAAAACTGTACTGCTACGTTTATGCCACGGGGCACTTGTATAGCTAGTGGAAACGGTACCTCAGTGTTACAATGCAACTTCCTGTCAGTTTGGAAATATGAAAGTTTTTTTGTCAAACGTTACTTCACCATACTGTTCCCTAGTCACACGCACAACATGGCAACAACTGATCTGCAATTTACATACACGGTTGAACAGTGTTCCTGCCATGCAGACATTCGTATATAAGTTTGTGGAAATTGTTACTACAGCGTGTTACTATGCATTTACCTGTCTGTCACCTGTCTGATTCAAATCACACAGGTCACTTTTTCAAGCATTACTGAATGCGCCTTTCCCTGGTACGTCATGTGACATCACAAACTAGTGTAATACCTCTGTGGATGTAGTGTGCATTGTTTAACTTTCATGATGTCATGCAGAGATTTGTATGGAAGTCTGCAGAAATGGTTATTGCAATGCGCTACCGTGTCATCACCTGTGTTTTTGAAAACACACATATTATTGATCCAAAAGTTACCCAGTGCATGTTGCTGTAATATACCGCACGTAAATGGCAAGCTGCAGTGGAAATCGGTTGGCATGTCGCATACAGTGTTCACCTTTGTTCATGCCATGAAAACATTCGTGTCTGTGTAAATTATCAGCACAGTGTGTTGCTAGGCCATTCCTTGTATGTTTCAAAGGACGCATGTTCATGTTGGAAAAAATGTCACGGTGAGTCTCCCTCTGGTACCTCTTGTTCAGGCAATCATCAAGCAATGTTCTGCATTGAATGTCACATGCTGCAATTTTCTTCATAGTTTTATTGTTCACTGACAAATGAAGCGTCTTGGTGCGGTTCGCGTTTGATTGCAATGGCTCAGTACATGCTTGTTTATTCATAGGTGGCTGCTACGAAAATGTTGCCAAAGATTGTAACGTAATAACAAGAATAAATATTTGTTGTAAACATTGTGCCTTCTTATGTTCCTTTTAACATTCCAGTGCCCTGATTTACATAGGATGTTCAAATAGGGCTGCTCTACGTAGCTCAGTGTATATATTGATGCAGCAACGCCCAATTTTTGTCCTTTACAGTACGAACGCCTCTTCCAGGGATCTTGTGATGATGCTTTCTTGCGTTCCCTTAATCGGATGTGCACTTCCACATTTAATAATTTCGTAACCATTCATTATATAGTTGTATACGTGTATCAGTTATCCCTACCAGTTACATGTGTCGCCTAAGGTTCCTATTTAAGCAACTTTGTTTTATCTTGGGGCCTTAGCCATACCCAGCTGCAGTTTTTCTTCTCAATTTCAACCACAATGGCCACATTAACCACTTCGTCTGTCGTCTCTAGCTGTCTCTTAACGTTACAGTAACATTTTTCGCTTCATCGTTCTTCGGGGGCTGCTCAACTACTTGTCAATCTTTTGGTTTGCTTCGAAATTAGCCCCACATGTTACCACTGCTACATTGAACTGTGAATATCAAGGGAAGCAGCTGAACACTGCACAGCTACCTTAACTATAAACCAAAAAAGTGGACATATACCTATATAGCAAGCGGTTTAGATGTGGGGCTGTCTCTGCCATTATATTCGCTAAATGGTTATAAGTGCTCAAGAAATTGCACTGGAATGCTAGATATTAATGTTCCACTGTGAACAATGTTGAATGAACTGCCTAACTGATCGTGCGTTCTACATGTTGTTGGGAATTTTTCTTAAGCGGGAACACTTATAATCCATTGTTTACATTAGCTTGCCTTTTACAGGCGAGCGTTGCTGTCTCTTAAAGCAGGCTTTTGCAGCCCAATTACATGGGCAGCTTCAATGAATGTGAATGAATGAAAAACTTTATTAGTCAGCTTTTTGGCGCCTGCGCCGAAAGTAAATGGTCCTCTCTTCTCTGAATATAATATTCGTCTCTTGCCATGTGGCCCCTGGTAACGAGCCGCAGCTGGTCTTCCTAAGGTCCCTAGTAAAACAAGTAGGGACCTTAGGTCTTCTAGGGCGGGGCTGGGCAGCAAGATCTAAGGTCTCTATATGAAATAAGGAACCTTGGCAAGATCCTTCCATCGCTCTCTAAGGGGTGGCACAGGGTGGGGGTGGTGGGGGTGCAAGCTGGAGATGGGGTGAGGGCGAAGTGCTGGTCGGTGCTTCTTGCTGAAATTACCTTCTATCATGTGTTGTAGTGTTCCTGGTTCTTGGGAGACGGGGCATTCCTGCCCGTACTGGCTCGGGTGCACTCTGTAAGTATTCAGGTGTGCGGCAATGTAGCTACTCTAGCCACTCTGTAGCACGAGTTCAAAATGACAACAGAGAAGCGCTAGTGGTCGCGCCAGCATTTTGTTAACATGCTGAAAGACCAATGCAACTGCGACTCTGCTGGAAAGGCCACGCTCACTATCACGCTTTTTATTGCCAATCGTTCAGTATTCCAACACATTTCTGTTACCTGCCGCTGATGGTGGGGCGACGACATCGTCGCAACGTTCATCACTACGGGACACCCCACTGGTAGTAGCACCCTCACTTCTCGTTAAGTTGCGTGCACCCGCATTGCGGTGCCGCGGTCTCTTCCGTAGTCAGCCAGATAATATAACGTGCACTACGATTACCTGGCATCATGATTGCAAAAATGGACGTATTCTTCCAGAAGAAAGTGTCACCGCAGCGCTGCTAGTCAAGCGTTCGTTCTAGTCTGGCCACGGCTTTTGCCTGTGTGCGCACAAGCGGCTATGATCACTCGTCCCAACGTCACAACAAGGTGCTGCCCTGTGGTCAGTCAGTATCACAGGATCCAGCAAGAAGCACGTTAATTGTGCCACATCATATGCACGAGCAAATCATATTCGGAGAACTGGACTATAGTTAGTACACTATAAACTGGACTAACTACGACGCACGATGCGAGACGCCATGGCTAACGGTGTGAAATAAAGAACTTGCACAACGTTGCCAGTTGAGTAACGCACAACACGCTTGTTCTTATGTTGCACCGATTATATTCAACTAAGTAACCCTTTATTCTACGTCTCATTTACTTCTCATTTGCTACAATTGTTTCTATCCGCCATAATAACTGAACGCAAACATTCCCTTTTTTATGCACGTTTTGACCCTTCTTGGGGGCGCTCCAGGCAAATAAGCGAGGAGGAAAAGGAAGGGTGTCGCTACCTTGAAAACTTGTTTTATCTAGGGACCTTAAATACGGTCAGCTAAGAGAGCCTAATCTACCACTGGTGGTAAGCAAATCTCGGAGGAGCGTGAGCGTGTTTTCTATCTCGCAACGCTCCTATTTTTTTTTTCAATTTGAAAACTGCCAAGAGACGCGCACGGCAAAGTGGCCATTTTCTGTACCCACTCCTGATGTAGAAGGAAAAAAAAAACAAAGAACACGGAGCACACCTTGCATCAGACAGCGTATGCCAGGAGACGCAGGGGGTCACTCCACGCGCCGCAGTTTAAAAGAAGAATAAATATCTAAGAGCGTCTGATTCTCCATTGTCGACACTTGCAGGGCGTTGCGCCCCGCCGCGGTGGTCTAGTGGTTATGGCGCTCGGCTGCTGACCCGAAGGTCGCGGGATCGAATCCCGGCTGCGGCGGCTGCATTTTCGACGGAGGCGAAAATGTTTGAGGCCCGTGTACTTAGATTTAGGTGCACGTTAAAGAACCCCAGGTGGTCGAAATTTCCGGAGCCCTCCACTACGGCGTCTCTCATAATCATATCGTGGTTTTGGGACGTTAAACCCCAGATATTATTATTATTGCAGGGCGTTGCTCAAGCACATAGACGTAACAACTGTGAGAGATGTTAGCTCACGCTTGCCTGTGCATGCCTGTGCGTTCTTTTAGGGCGTCCTTCTTTGTGCTTCAGGGGCGCGCTGCAAGCGTCGAGCTGCTTCTGGTTCGTGTGACATTTCAATTTCTTGCTATACCATTCATTGCTTCGCCCTTGCGTTGAAACTGTGACTTTTCTTTCTTTATCTCTCTCTGTACTCGTTCTGTCAACCATCAGTGTTATTACAGGCCACGCCAGAGCGGCGAGTAGTGAGACTTGCTCAAATTTTGTGGCACATACCCGTTCATGATGATGATAGTTTTTTGCGGAGCAGGGAGGTTTTCATGCCGTGCTAGACATAATCGCTGTTGAAAAATTTGCGCACATTGCACTAAGTTGCGCAAGGCTGGGTCACAGGAGAGCGGCTCGGCACATTTCGGCTTCTTTTGGTAACCGTCTATATAGAATGCTTGGGCGGTGATTGAGCGCGTGCCCGTTCATGGCGATGAGAGTTTTCTATCTACAACACACGGCAAACATTGACCATAACAGCTTTCTGTATCGGAAAAAGATATTTCCTAGAGCAAGGTACCGTCCGTTTCATGGCTGATCCCCCATGGAGGGTTGCGTCAGGTTACTGAGTAATAAACCAACCATCCAACCGTTCCAACTCCAGTGCTGGTTGGGTAAACGCCTTTCTCCTCACCTAAATCGCCATGCGCTGCTGCGCGCAACTGCTTAAAAGCTTGAAATGCAGGCGTATAGTATTTATTACCGTTCCTTCTTCCACAGTCACCATACAACTGTATGCCTTCTCATGACTTCACAACGCCGACTCTCGCACCTTGCTTCCACCAAGAGGCGAAGATGGGAATAGCGTAATGGGGGGACAAGATCGGTGTTGGTATTTTTCAAAGTGTAAAATAAGCGGCGAAATCAGCACAAAGTAACACAATGTCAAGAGAACCTACGCATGGCATTTATTTGCAGGGAGTTTATTTAACAGACTTGCTTCAGTAAGTTTTTTATCGCACCAAGGCGCGCGCATTAATTTACTACGGCGTCCTCAAATACCAATGAGTCGAGCCACAGGAGTACACATCGCACCGCTGCGAAGCACGATCGCGTTTTGCGCGAATGAGACGAGGGGCTTTAAAATGAAGTGTTTTAAAAAGTTCTATTGACGACAGACAACTTCATCGCGTCGTCGGCATACAAATAATCCAGAGCAACATTTGTTGTAAGACGCCAGAGTTTTTAATGCTTGCTTTAAAGTTGCTCACTATTTAAAACTATTCCCGCATGCAGGCAAAGCATCCAGAACTCTCCGATAAATATCCGAACACGTTGCGATTACTGAGCATAACACTTTACGAGTAAATAGACCTTACTAGTAATAAATAGACTTTACGAATAATAGACTCTACTCGTAAGACTTTAGGAGTAAGACAATTACGAATAAATTTACTTGCAGTTGAGGAAAGAAACAAGGCGCTTATGTGCGCAGTGCTTCCAAATAATGCAAATATTCCCACCAATAAAAAAAAAGACCCCAAAGGAAGAACATTATGCTTGCTCCTGCAGTTTACAGACATACAGCAGATCCACAGTCGGGATATCCCATAAAAATACTTGGTTTTTATTGATGTTTGTTTGGAAGTTCGCCATCTTAAATGTATTCACAAGGCAAACCTTCCAGAACTCTTCGCTATACATAGCGGAAGTTTTCGAAGCTTAGTAAAACGCAAAAATTAAACGTTAATTAACATCGATTATAACGCATACGTAATAAATACAAGATACAAAATAAAATTCGTCGGACGAATAATCCGCTGAAATCCCGTAAATGTAACCTCCGGCCACAGCAAGTCGGCGGGAGATCGTCGCTAATACAAGCGCGCGAATTTGCTGCCCACTGGGGGACGAATGAGGGCGTCCTGGCGATTCGACGATGCAAGGTGGGGGACGCCGCCGGCTGCATCCTGGTACCTCAGCAGGCGAAGGAGCGTTGATAAGGCGCCACCGTTCGCTTTTCGCCGAGACCGTGCCCCACTTTCACTGTGCGCTTTCCACTGTGGCCGATTATTGGGTGGGCCTCGGTGCCGTAGCTGGGGCGCTCTTGGTCGCTTCTGAGCATGGCTGCAGCGGCCGTGTTCGAAGTTGAGCGCATACCCCAAGGATGGCCACGTGAATGCCGGTGGTCGCTGGCAGTGTCAGCGCTTTGACTCCCGACAAGTTCCGAGGCTGCAAAATATTCATTGCAAAACGAGCATTGTGACGGGTGGCTTTTAATTTTATAATTATTTTAATAGGTATGCAGTGCACTTGAAGTTGCTCACACGTAAATCAAGCTTAGAACTAGTTTAGAACGACATTTTCACTACCCTTATGCTAATCCATCAGCACTGTTAGAATGCAGCAGGGAGAAAAAACAGTATTGATGGCAAGGCAGGGAGGTTAACCAGTTAAGGAAAACCGGTTTGCTACCCTATGGGGCAGATTCAAAGATGTAGAGGAAAGAGAGAGAAAGATATCACATTACACAGCACACAAAGAGCCCCAGGAGCCTCAACTCACTTCCGCGAACGAAGGAAATTCTTGTGGCAGCGATCAGTGCTATTGCTACAAAACTAATGTGTATGTGTGTATGTGTGCGTTTATGTGGGACGTCAGATTAGAACTTCGGTCATCCATATATCCTTAATCCGACGGGCTAGGCACTGAAGTGCGATTCGCATTGAAAAATTGAACAGCTGGAGGAAGCATCCCAATTAGTCTATATAAATATATATACAATTGGACACACGGTACCTGTAATTGCTACCACACAGTCGGTCGAGATCCTCGATGAAGTGCTGCAGGATCCCTGCCAGCCATGAAAGGTCCTCGACATGGGCGGCGGCGGGAACGAACGATGGGTCACTTTGAGTCAATCCACAGCGTAGTCACCTTGAACCGAGCCGCAACCACAACTCGAGCCAAGGCACCGCGGTTGTCAGTCTGGCACGGTCGCTGCTGTCGCCGCGACAGTCGCCGTCCCAGAGCTGCCACGCCGCTTCGGCTGCATTCGCGTCCTCCAGAACTAAAAATGACCGTCCGAACAACTGCGCGTGCAAGCCCGCTTGCAGCTGACGCTGGTCTCGAGACCCTCGCGCTCGTGCTAGTCTGCGTGTCAACGCGGTAGATAATGATGATGATCTTCGCTTACCCCTTGGACGTAGCCGTCGGTTGGTCGCTTAGTTGTTCCTTGGCAACCTGGCACAACCCACTGCGGGGGATCGGCCATGAAACGGGCGGCACTTTATTAAATGCGAAGCATTTCTTAGCGAACCTCAGGCATTTTGGCCGTTTCTATCTATCTATCTATCTATCTATCTATCTATCTATCTATCTATCTATCTATCTATCTATCTATCTATCTATCTATCTATCTATCTATCTATCTATCTATCTATCTATCTATCTATCTATCTATCTATCTATCTAGCCGCCTACGTCTGGGCGCTCTCCTGGTGGTCTCCATAACCTGTTATATACCAGAAGTTGTATAGTACAAGATCAGTGTATGACGAACACGAGTCACTGGTCATGATATGAATAACGGAAAATACCTGTCATGTACGTCATGAAACCCTTTCTCTCAATCACATGTGGCACATCACCGCATACCAGAGTTCATGTTTGCGGTTATGTGCCACAGGTGATAGTCTCAACCAACACAGTAACCACTAAGACACACACACTGACACGCAAGGAAAGTGAGAATAATAATAATTGTTGGGGTTTATGTCCCAACACTACGATATGATTATAAGAGACACCGTAGCGAATGGCTCCGTCAATTTTGACCATCTGGTATTGTTTAACGTGTGCCGCGGCGGCTCAGTACACGGGCATCTAGCATTTTACCTCCATCGAAATTCGACCGCCACGACCGGGATCGAACCCGCGACCTTCGGGTCAGCAGCCGGGCACCCTAACCGCTACATCACCGCGGCGGACGCAAGGAAAGCAAGAAAGCTTAAGACAGAACACCCCTGGAAGACGCTCAACTACCATCCACTCGTCCACGCGGTCCGCTACGTGGACCACGTGGATTACGCAAAAACCGGGATCAGTGCTTCCTATAATGAATCTGCCGAGAGAACCAGGCATCTCATCATTACCGGTGACTTCAACATTGATTTATCATGACGCAACAACACCTGGTCCTTATACTGCGTGAAAGATGGCTTAGATGGGGACAGGGCATCAAAAGACCTCGCTGCCACATCCAGGACAGGAGACATCATAGATCATTTCATCGTAAGAGGCATCCAGTATTTCTACCAGCTGTACTATACCTCGCACTTCACTGAACTTAGACCCCTCGTAGCCGCGATCACGAACGGATCCGATTAACAGCTCCCGTCCTGCTGCTAGGGCTCACCGATCGTGGTGCTGATGACCTTGTTCAAGAACTGTCTAGAACCCCTTTCACACATGCACACGGGTTCGTGAAATGTGCGCGCGATCTCCGTCATAAGGGACAAATGTAAGCATAACAACTGTAACAACTACAACTGCAACTGTAACGTACATGCAGTGTGCCTGCGCGCGCCACTCGGTTGTGTATATATCTAGGGAAGCTTTCCTGAATGAAGCTTAGCTGCGAGTAACACCTGTCCTGTGCATGTGTTCCTTCTTTGTATTATACCTCGCACTATATCTTGTACCATACCTCGTACGGATTCGCGCTATCCAGTTTTGAAGAATATAAGCACTACATATCAGCTTACTGCGTCTGGTGTTGGTAACACCAATGTTGCTGTTGGCATCGTTACGCAACTGCATGTAAACAACTGGGTATATGATACATATGCGACTCTTCAACATATGAGTGTGCGCATACCACTTCCACATTTCTCTAGTGTCATTCCGTAACGTTTCGCTCAATGTGAAAAATTACGCCACGTCACCATCCCGCGCATGCTTCGCATAACATCGATTCCCACGGTACCTGGGATCTGCCGAATTTTTTAAGAGATAAAATTGTTTTACATTTCGAATATGTTTAGAGCAATATTATTTAAAGAAAAATTTAACCTAATAGTCAAGGCTAAAAAAATTTTTGTTTAAAGCCAATATGAATGAAAAATAAGGTGAAATTAAATAAACCTAAAAATCAATTCACTTTGTCTCCTGTAGAAAATCGCATATGGCTTCCAAAAGGTTCCTGTGGCTGTGGCCTAATTCGGTTGCACCAAACGAAAGAACCACCGGAAGGGATAAATTTAAGCCCATCCTTCGGAGGGGTTCTTCTAGCAGTCTTTTTCTTTGGCTTTGGACAATCTGCATGTGTAGAGATTCACTCTCGTTGCATTGGAGGCACAAATGTGACTATGACAGAGCAGACCTGAGCAGGCAAAAGTTCAGTGGGGGAACTCGGCATCGTAGTCTGGTGATAGAGATTTCTGTCCTTCTGGTGGAGCGCCATGGATTTTTTCACGAAAAGTCGAGGTGAAGGAATTCGGGTGTTGACAAATTAGATTTAGCAAGGTCAACCGATGTAGCAATCT
Source organism: Rhipicephalus sanguineus (assembly GCF_013339695.2). Classification (NCBI taxonomy): domain Eukaryota; kingdom Metazoa; phylum Arthropoda; class Arachnida; order Ixodida; family Ixodidae; genus Rhipicephalus; species Rhipicephalus sanguineus. Next base: position 82,729,274 of record NC_051178.1, read on the forward strand.
TTTCAAATCGCGCCGTAGAGAAAAAGGCCGACATCGGTAAAATAGAAATTATGGGACCATCGCGTGATGCTACTGTAAGTGCGTCCGCACATTCATTGAGGGTTAAACCTTTGTGACCTGGTAGCCACACCAAGCGAATCAGACGTAAATGTCTTGGGACAAGAGAATAAAATGCTTCTAAGGTACTTGACACGATAGGTGCCGTTAATGAAGAACATACAGACAGACAGTCTGTCAAAGTGACTATTTCTGTTATAGATAAGTGTAATTTACTTAAAGCTAGAATGATTGCAAGTAATTCCGTTTGATAAATAGATGCAAAATCAGGCAAACCAATTGAGAAAGACCAATCCAAAGATAATGATGCAATTATCACTCCTGCATTTTCTTCACAAACAGAAGCATCTGTAGCTATTACGATATTTGTATCTAAGTTTGACAAATCGTCTTCCAAAATGGCATTTAAGCACCTATTAGGTAAGTCTTTGTATTCCTTGTGTAGACCCTTAGGCCTAGAGACTCACACCCATCCTACGAGATTTGCCTAGAATCGATAGATCAAAATAATTTAATTGACTCTAACCAAGTTCTTTAGGGACGCTGCTGGTTTCTTCTTTTTACGTGCAATTATGAATGAATCTTCGATCTTTTGTTGCAGTGGTCTTATATTCAGCTCGTCTAACGGGCCCCAGCAGGGGCGTAGCCAGAAATTTTTTTCGGGGGGGGGGGTTCAACCATACATTATGTATGTTCGTGCGTGTGTTTGTATGTGTGCGCGTATATATACGCAAGCAAAACTGAAAAATTTCGGGGGGGGGGGGGTTGAACCCCCAACCCCCCCCCCCCCTTGGCTACGCCCCTGGGCCCCAGTCACAAAAGTTACGTCACGCAAGTGCTGCGACCGAGAACACGGTTAGAGTGGGGGGGGGGGGGAGGGGGGGTAGCAGAACAAGATGTCGCATAACATTGCACTTTAAAAGGCCTTTCCCATATCTCATATATTGGCAAAATATGAAGGGCGTTTGGCGTCAAGATTCGAGAAACACAGCGACAACGATCTCCAAAATGACTAAAATGTGCACGCGGATTCATAAATGTAGTTTTTTGTCCCACGTTAGCGTTTCACCACATGGTTATCGCATGGGGTGCCTCACAAAAAAAAAAAAATCACAGCATATCCACGGAGTGAATGATGATGAGTGGGCGAAGCTGCGGAGGTTCATCGGTAAACCGTGAATCTTCCGTGAATTCTGCCCAGTACATCATCACCGACGTGAGATCGGGCGCGTTTATACTAAAGGTTCGATGAGTTATGACGACTTGCAGCTCACTTTAATTTTACATGTACGCTGTGAATTTTCATTGTTTAGAAAACCATTGCTTTAGAAAACACCTTGCGTCTTTCGTTAAGCAGCTGGCGTCTTTTTCGTTTTGCTTTAGAAACATCTGGCGTTCTTTCGTTTTGTTTTTACAAAACATCTGGCGTCTTTCGTTGGTTTATTTCATCAATCAACGGCGTTTTGGACAAAATTTTTATTGTTTAATCACGCACAGGAGAAATCTCACCAGGCACTACCTTGGAGGTAAACAATGGCTGGTAATGGGAATGAGAGACAGAAGAAGTCGGCTTTTAGCTAACACTTACACTTCTACTTCTACTAACGTTTCCTACTGGAACATGCCAATGGCTGCTAAGGGGAATGAGAGACAGAAGAATTCGGCTTTTAGTTAACGCGCACGCTGCGAATTTTTTATTGTTCAACAACGCACAGGAGAAATCTCCCACCGGCACCACCTTGGAGGTCAAAGGGTAAGACTTGTTACTCACTACTACGAGCACGACGAGGGACGAACGGGTGCCGCCTTAAGGAGCTTCGCCCCTAAAAATCACAGCATATCCACGGAGTGAATGATGATGAGTGGGCGAAGCTGCGGAGGTTCATCGGTAAACCGGGAATCTTCCGTGAATTCTGCCCAGTACATCATCACCGACGTGAGATCGGGCGCGTTTATACTGAAGGTTCGATGAGTTATGACGACTTGCAGCTCACTTTAAGTTTACAAGTTCGCTGTGAATTTTCATTGTTTAGAAAACAATTGCTTTAGAAAACATCTGGCGTCTTTCGTTAAGCAGCTGGCGTCTTTTCGTTTTGCTTTAGAAACATCTGGCGTTCTTTCGTTTTGCTTTTACAAAACATCTGGCGTCTTTCGTTGGTTTATTTCATCAATCAACGGCGTTTTGAACAAAATTTTTATTGTTTAATCACGCACAGGAGAAATCTCACCAGGCACTACCTTGGAGGTAAACAATGGCTGCTAATGGGAATGAGAGACAGAAGAAGTCGGCTTTTAGCTAACACTTACACTTCTACTTCTACTAACGTTTCCTACTGGAACATGCCAATGGCTGATAATGGGGAATGAGAGACAGAAGAATTCGGCTTTTAGTTAACGCGCACGCTGCGAATTTTTTATTGTTCAACAACGCACAGGAAAAATCTCCCACCGGCACCACCTTGGAGGTCAAAGCGTAAGACTGGTTACGCACTACGACTACTACGACTACGACTACGAGGGACGAACGGGTGCCGCCTTAAGGAGCTTCGCCCCTAAAAGGAATGCTTGAAACCAGTCACGTCTTAGTAGCTTGTGAACATACTTATTCAGAAAAAAGGAAGCATCCCACAAAGACAGTTATGTGCGGGCCACGGGCCGCCAGCGAAAGGTCAGTGGGCCTTACTCGAAGCGCGGTTTGAGACTTGGTTTGAGATCCCAATTTTATTGAATTAAAAAAAAAGGCAACTACCGACTACTGGTGCGAAGAATGTGGAAATAGCGGAACTAGTGGAGTTGCCTTCCTCCTTTTCCTCCTTCTCATCATCACTTCCTTTGCCGATACATTACTATACTATACTGTACATGGCTATTCTATGCTTTCTTTCTCTCTCTCTGTTTCTCTGTCTTTCCCTCTTCCTTTCTTGCTCTTTCTCTCTATCTTTCTCTCTCGTTCTCTTGCCCATAGTAACGCAATCATATGGTTCCCATGAAAGATTGTTCTTCTACAGTGCATTGATAGCCGAGTGGGAAGCGGTATGACGGGCTTTGTTTGCTTGTTTGTATTCTCAACACTATGACACATACCCACTCTGAGATAGGCCGAGGCCGCGCATTGCAACATTTCCGCGTTAAATTGAAGGATGCTTATTATTAAATAAAAAGAAGCAATAAAAAAATTAGAAAGCTTCTCACCGAACTTCTTCGGTGGTTGCGCACTTCTTCGGGCGATCCATGTTTTCCGGCAGTGCAAACAAACTTCTTTTCTTTTTGTTTATCTCCTCTTTTTTCTCTCTTTATTTCTCGCTTCCTCACTCTTTGTATCTCTTTCTCTCCCTCTATTTCTTTCTCTCTCTTTCTCTATTTCTATCTTTTTTTTATATCTGGTTCTTTCTTTCTATTTCTCTCTCTGCCCATTTCTTGCCCTCTCTTTCTCTTTTTGTGTGCTTTTTCTCTCCCCTATCCAAGTTATTGCATCCCACGCCGGACTTTCGGGGTTCTTCGGGAGACATGGTAGTTTCGCCTTCACAAGCTTTACATGCGCCGGAGGCGTCGGTGTATCTACAGACAGCGTTCGGGTGGTATGCCAAACCCGCTATCTGTGTGCAGGCTAAAAAACGCATTGTCGAGTCTCGCACACTAATTTGAGAATGCTCGCACACGACCGCCGTAGCTGCTGTGTCAGTTTTCCAGTTTTAGATGCGAAGTATCTCTTGCTCGGGGGTGTGTAGCGCGGCGTGGTAATCCGCACGCGGCGTAGTAGTCCGCACTCACACTACGCATGCGCGACTCTCCTCCTTTTTCTTCTGTACTCACTCATTCGCCTCGCAATAATTTAAGTGCTTTGGTTCACGACAAGCACAAGTATGTGTTAATTTGTGTACCTTCTTGCTGTTGGCTTGTTTCTTCGTTCCCCGTAGTATAGCAGCGGTGTTGTCACACTCGTATGTAGCAGTCTAGACAACCAGTAGGTAAATTAGTTTACATTGAAATTCGTTACCGATGGGAAGCATCGTTGAATAAATGGACAAGGCGTGTTCGACGAGTGCCTCAGTGAAGCGAATGACGATCATTGCGCGGACTGTGTTGTCGAGTGGGCCGTGGAAACAATTTAGAATGCTGTTTTCCACCGTCTGGTGTTTGTTTTGAAAGCGAGTGCTGTCGACAATAGTCCACATCGGCTGAAGATAACAGATTGCGACGCTGCGGTAGGTCAGACAAGCTCTTAATGCATAGCAGAGTACGACTACACAATCACTGACGACAGTTTCGAGATGGGTGCATGCTCCAAGTACCAAGATCTCAGCACTTCCGAAAGCACTATGTGTTTGTTTGTTTGTTTGTTTGTTTGTTTGTTTGTTTGTTTGTTTGTTTGTTTGTTTGTTTGTTTGTCCCTCTACACCATGGCACATACCCACTCTGGGGGATTGGCCAAGAATTCGTTGTATAAAATTGGGAAGATGTGTGACTCGCATTACTTCATTTTCGCATAAAAAAAAGTCTGTTTTTATGACAGACAGAATAAACTAAAGTATCTAGCAGTAGAAAGCGCAATTCCGTCGAATCACCAAGATTATTTGCGGAGGCAAACATAACTTCCACGATAAACCGGAAAGTTGTAAATTAAAAAATGTCCCGACATTACTTTTAATTTTTAGGACACATGCTTGAACAGCAGTGTCTAAGCCAAGCTGCAATGTATTTAATAGCACTGAAGAATAATTTTTTCGGCAAGTCCTTTAAATACCGGGCGAAAACAATGACTGTCTTGCTGTTCTGAATAAGCACCACACTTTTCGCGGGGCAGCTTGCGTGCAGCGCGAGTTTACCCTTGCTAACCTTCGTTATCCAAACTTTTTGCTGCTTAGTTAACTTTGGCTAGCAATGGAAACTTACATACAAAAGGAAAGAAGAATTCCGAATGACAGAAGAAACATCATTAACATAAATTAAAAAGAGGAGGGGGCCCAGTACCGACCCTTGAGGAACCCCACTAGTAGCTTTATACAAAGAGGACGTTTGGCCATTAACGGCAACATAACATGATCTATCAAGAAGATAGCTATGGAGGAGATTCACAATTGAGGAATCAACATCAAAGTGTGCAAGTTTATCCACAAGCAGCGAATGGCTGACAACATCAAAAGCTTTGCTAAGGTCACAGTAAATAGCGTCAACCTGTCCTCTCTGCGAAATAGGCGTGGAGACTTGCATCATGAAACTGGCAAGATTAGTGACAGTTGCGCGGCCAGCGAGAAACCCATGCTGATTCACAATCAATGAATTTTTTACATCAAAAGACAATATTTTGTGAAGAGCAAGCTCAAAGATTTTGGATGCGGCACAAAGAAGGGAAATAGGGCGGTAGTTCGAGACGTCACTTTTACAGGCAGACTTAAACACTGGGAAAACACGAGCAGTTTTCCACATGCTAGGAAACGTTGAAGCATGCAGACACTTATTAAATATGGTAGTCAATACAGGTACAAGTATACTGCCATAGGCTTTTAGTATGGCAGAGGGGATGCCATCTGGGCCAGCTGAAAAGGATGGTTTCAAGCGCTTCATGCATTCCGAAATGGAATCTTCATCTAGTGACACAGCATCAGCTGTGCCAACTGCCTTAAGCTGTCGACCGTTACTAGCTACAGAGGCTGGAGACTTATAAACAGATGAAAAATGCATGGCAAAACAGTCAGCAACGGCTTGAACTTCTACTCCATTTGGGTACAGTATCCTGAGGGACTCGTTACTACTACTACTACTACTACTACTACTACTACTACTACTACTGCTACTACTACTACTACTAATAATAATAATAATAAAATAATAATAATAATAATAATAATAATAATAATAATAATAATAATAATAATAATAATAATATATAGCATAAGGTGACATTTATTTCCGCAATTTAATAAGGTACACACGTTGTTAATTACGTTCCTATACGACATTGACGCGAACTATAGTCGCTAGACAAAACAAACGCAGAAATCGCGCTGAAATTGGCCCCGCGCACTGCAAGAAGGTCACGAAATGGTCACTCCGAGGAGACATGGCATTGTCACGGAGACACGCAACCGCACGCTGGGAGACTCGGCGTGCGAAGGCGAAGCAGCTCGTGTGACTGAGTGGAAGTCGCCATGCTTTAAACTCTTGTCTGTGCTGTTTCCATAGTGGCACTTGGTGCCTGCCCCTCTGCTGAGCGGCGGTCTTGGAGCGGGGCCTTTCTCAGCAGCTTGGACAGGTTCGCGGGCTTTAGCCGCAGTGGGAGATGGCACACGCGCTTAACCCGCCAAAGCATGTGCGCTCTCCACTATGGCTGTGGCTCTTCCCGGTGGCAGCATAGCGGCCAGTTGCAGCGTCGTCGTGGGTAAGCAGAAATTGGCGGCACTGCGGGGCTCTTGCGAGAGATCTCCCGGGAGTTCGGTGGTGGGCCGCGAGTGGGCCAGGACGCCAGCTTCTTGCGACGATAAACTGCGAAACAGGGGAAGCGTCACATATAGTTAGTATTGTTCGATTACAAAAGGATGCTCTACACATGAACTTTGTGCGCAGGCATGCTCACGATCCTTGCAGGGTGGCTAAAACTGCGCTAAAAACACAAAGACAAAGACGAGGAAAACAGGACACGCGCAGTCTTCCCTCGTCTTTGTCTTTGTGTTTTTGGCGCAGTTTTAGTCGTCATTATGAATTTAAACCAACTAGCCCGACTTGATGCTCTACTTGCACGGGGGATTAGCCGGCATTTAGCACACCGTTTCCAACAATCAGTTGGCATATCCAGAGTTGGGAAACATCGCCATGATATCGCTTTCTGTGTGAATGTTTGCAGTAGAGGAAAGGAGAGCAAGTAGTCGCTTCATTCATTGGGAATATGTTGTATGTACATTCTTATAGCACGACCAACTTGGTTGCAAGATGGGCTACACCACTGGCGGCGTTTCTCGTCGTACCAGATTCGTCCCAAGCCGTGGTGTCTCCGTGTACCCATATCGCACCGCGACAAAACACCTTCGAAAATTATTGCAGTATTTTGCGAAGACATAAAGCGCGAGCGCATACTATGCGGTACAATGTTTTGCGTAAATGGTTGGATCAAGCAGTGTTTTCAGTTTTGCCTTCTGAGCTTGGGACTTACGAGAAATCTACCTGCATAATGGTGTTACTCATGTAATAGTCAGTTACGCAAAATGCTGAAAGCAAAACATGTTCGTTTACACAGTTATATGATGCTGCACGCAGTTGCACAGCTATGCACTTGGAGGAGCAACCGCGCGTGGTAAGAAGCACATCGCCGACGGCATCCGCATTGACGTTCCACAAATGTTCAAGCGCTGCAGGACGGGGCTTGCACGCCTGTGCGGTCTTGTGAGGCTAGATTGGCCGCATGCTGATTTAGACTGCAGTACCACGTCATTCGCGGGCTAGACGGGTACTTTCTGCCGCTGCGTACGGGAAACCGTGTCCTCCATGCATATGCACTAATTTTACAGTGTAAGATAGGCTGCGTGTATGTGGCCCTCTAAATGCGCAAGCATTTAAATGCCTAGACAACCAGAAAAACGTGTGTTCGCGTAAGATGATTTGGTATATACAAACTAATGTGTAGAGCCAAGTTATATTGAACAGAAATAACGTTGACGTTAAAAAGTTCGAAGCTGCAACCTTATGCCCACAAGGCGACATGTTTACAGACATGGGGCTAAGCCACCACGCTTGCAGATGGTGAACATTTCTGACATATCTAACTGCATCAACGTGTTGTTCCGGCGGAGCTACAGCAACAGGCTGAAGAACGCTTGAAAGAAGAGAAAGACGCCGCGCCGATGCAACTCGACAACGAAGTTTCAGCGAAGGTCGCGTAGCATGAGCCAGCGTCATCGCCAACAAAGAGCACACGACTTGCCTCAACGCACCAGCATAAAAGGAAGTGATGAATAATAGCAAACAGCTAGAAGGGCTAGAGTTAAGGCTAGTTGGTTCTTCATAATTGTACAACTATGCACACAAGTCGCGCTAGCCTTGTGTGTTTATTGTTTGTCTATGTGTGCTTTTTTCGCTGCCTCTTTCTTTGTGTTCGAAAAGCCAGCCGCAAGCGTCAACAGTCGCTAAAGTTCACACAAAACTTCAGCAACTCTGAGCGCAGATTCTGCGCGGAAAGAGTTCGCATCGATTCAGCCGCAGGCGGTTAATAATAGCACAAGTTTTGTATAAAATCACTAAACAGCCGTGTGGGTCTTTGGCGCTTTGTGGACACTTCTCTGCGTACTGTACATGCCCTCATTTTCATTGCTATTAATTACCATCGATAACTTCTTATTAAGGTTACGATCCTAATTACCAATGGTTCTTGTTCATAAGCTGCTTGCAATGGTCTGGATGAATCCGCTAACGTTCCTTTCCACGAACGCATACGCAGCTGACACTGACAATGCGCCTATGAAGCGTGAGAGCTATTACTAAATGTGGCTCAGATGTCAAGCATCTAGGAGAAAATGATTATCTATCTTAGACGTAGAAAGAATCACAAATAGGGTACAACTGCTTCACGATGAATAATCGATGAATATTATGTCCAAGTTGAGGTATTAAATACGTTATACTAAGCAAGAATACATTTACAGAGGAAGTTGTTCCATGAAAACTCGGCTCTCAAACTAGCAGCTTGCACAGCTCTGGGCGCGCTAGCATACTACTAACAAGCACTTTAGCGTGGCCGCGGTCCACCAAAGCGGAATAATTTAACAACTTTAAGGACTGTAAAACTTTACACTCGAAGTATAAAGCGGAAGTATAAGCGGAAGCTACTGTAATTGAGCTAGGTCAAAATGAAAAATCAGAAGGCAAATTATCTAACTGGTACGGAGCTGCAATGCTTCTCGATGAAGACGATATTTTTAAGACGAAACAGAACAGAAGACGAAACAGAAGACGAAACAGAACACGGTTACATAAAGGGAAAGACTATTTTCAACGACAAAGTTGAAAGTAGTGCTGGGCCCACGTGTAAGCTTATGTTTTGTGTCTTTTCATGCGCTCGGTAATATTGTCATTTGGCACCTACTGCATTTGCCCTCAAAAAGTATTTTGTTAAATTTACATGGACTGCCTTTTTAGCCGTTTGAATGAAAGTGCTTAAGGGCTTAGGATCAGGTTCTTAGAAACCGAGCAAGTGCTAAATATTTCCTGGTGCCTTCGGCACTTTGTCTATTAGCATACGTGTAAGACTTGTCCCACAGTACCTGTCATCGAAGTACCCCGATAAACGAGAGCCTCTTCAGTGATGTCCAGGTGCAGGGTCTCCGCCACGTCGACGGAAGAACCGCAAAACAGTCGTCTACAGAAACAGGAACGGCGCCACCCTGGACCATGTTGCAGCGACGTCCTGATGCAGCTTCCGATCTGGCACCAGAGGTGCTGCGTCGCTCTGTCCATGCCAGGACATGCCAAAGTGGACGGGTCCTTCGCCAGCTGGGCCTCAAAGTGGCCACGCTGCATTGGCTGTCTTCGAGTTGGGTCCTGCAGTAAAGGAAAGCGCCCTTCGAATGACTGCGCGAGGAAGCGTGCGCTCGAGCCAGTGCCCGTGGTAACACTGGTTCTCAAGACATTGATAGCCATGCTCGCTGGCTCATATCCACAACAGAGAATCGAAAAAAAAAAGAAACTGGCGGTACGCTCGATAATTAGACATTAGTTAGCCTATAAAGAGGCAATAAAGCAGTTGAAGAAATGTAAAAAGAAAAGACAGAAAAATATGAAGCATTTTTTGAGGATAATCCAAATAAGTGTCAAAATTCCTAAGTTGAAAGAAAAGATGGCTGATCCCTCTGTCATAGGAATCGGTATAACGCGAAAGTGAAACGTGTCATCACAGAAGTAGTAGACTGTTTATAATGCATTGGTATATGAGAGGTTGTACAATGTCTACTGTTGTTTGGCAGATATAGCACCGCTTGATGTGGACGCACTCACGTTGATGCCCAGTGGCGCATCTTCGTACCGACGGCTACGCCCATGGTAGTGATTTAACCCTTGCTGTAGCTGAAATTCTTAACATATACGTGGACACCGCATGTGGTGAATCCCGCGCAAATATGACATCAACAAGCACATAATGAACACTGATACTCGATATGCACTCCTTCAAAGCGTCGTGAGACGCGAAGAGAAACGCTACGCGCGTCCTTTTTCCCTCTAACCTGGCCACTAATTTTCACAAGGGGAACGTCTGAGAGCTATTTTTCGATATGTATGGATGCTATGAGCGAGGCTTGGGCTAAAACCACCACCGAAATTGCACTTGTATTGGCTACCCGCCGAATGGGACGGTCGCAGCTACGGCGCGTTTTTTTTTTTTTTTCAAGTCTGGTGGCACACATGTCACTGCCCCGTTATAAAGGGGACGCTCATAGCATCCATCCATACATCCCAAGAGCACTGTGGGAGAAAAGTATGCAAGATAAAAGGCGCGTTCATGTAGCCTCTGTTATGTGTTTGGCGGTTGCTCAGTGGGCTAAACACATAGGCGTGCGCACGGCGGGGGGGGTGGCGCCCCCCCCCATTCTCCTAAGAGGGGGGCTCAAAGTCAGCGCCATACATTGAAATAATTGGGAGGGGGGGTGCTGAGACGAACCTTCTCCCCCCTAAAAGGGAACCCTGCGCACTCCTATGGCTAAACGCCCGCTTGCTGACATTTCCGTGACGGAAATACGTCATGAACCTCTTGGTAGGACTCCAGCATAAAACACTTTCGTGTTAAAAATTCCCACGAAAAAAGATGGTAATATCCAGTTTACTTCTCTCTATATAGAACATTGTTTAGCGACTGATGTTGGGCCAGTCCCCTCTACGTGTCAGTAATTGAGGCCAAAAAAAAAAAAACAACACTTAGGATAGCTTCGCACTAGTGGTGCCAAGCCTGAAGGCACAGCACAGCTGGGCGGCCTTCGTTGTTTCTGTTTATTTTACTGTTTCTTTCTACCACTCTTTCTTCGGCGTTCTCTCTGTTTTTTCTTTCACCTCTTTATTGTCTCTTTTTCTTTCTATTTGTTTCATTCTCTATCTCCTTCTTTCTCTTCCATTCTCGCTCTTTACATCTTTTTTTCTCTTTCTTCCTTTGCCCTCTGTTCTCTATTTCTCGCTTCCTCTACCTTTCTATCTTTTTCTCTCTCCCTCTTTTCATTTCATTCTCTCCATTTCTCTCTTTTTATTACATGCTTTACTCTCACCTTTCCTTCTTTCCCTCCCTCTATCACTCAGAACCCTTTCCCACCCCATTGCTATGCTATACTATTCAAGTTTATGTTATGCTCAGCTAGCGTTCCCAGATAGAAAAGTGGTTACGATGCTCGCCTTCAGATCGTATTACGGAGGTGTTAATCCTACCTATAAAAAATGTTTGCAAGAACTTCTATTTCTTCCTTTCTCCCTCTTTCGCTCGTTCTTTCCCTCTATATGTACTCAGTCTCTCACCCATCAGAGTTATAGGAATCGTGCGCCGGACAAATCTATATATATATATATATATATATATATATATATATATATATATATATATATATATATATATATATATATATATATATATATATATATCAGGGCTGCGCAGTATCGCGATACAAGAGTATCGCGATAGTATTTCAGAGATACTTTTGAGTATCTGTATTTCTGTATCGAGATACATTTGAAAAATGTATTTGTATCTCAGTAGTGAAATACATTTACGATGTATCGTTTGTATCGCGATACTATGTAGGAGACGAGCATCTCGTTACATTTTTTTTTGTCGGAAATGAGTTGAGGCGTGTTTCCAAGGGGGGAATAAGGGTTTTTTTTTTTGTTTCTGTGCCAAGACAAGCAAAGGCGCGCCGCCGGTCGCCGAGAGAAAGGACTGCGATGGTTTCTCCTCATCCACAGAATGGCCCATGTGGTAAAGCACGCGACGCCACAGACAGCAGAATCGCGGAGGCAGTGTTGTCGGCCTCTGCCGACGAAAGTCGCTGTCTCTCAAGGCCAGTGCAGCACGACTAATATTTTCGGATGGCGAGCGATTACTTCGTGACCCCCCGCGCTGATACCGCCTTGGACTAGAGGATTTGCAATGCTTCGCGTGCGCGCTTCTCAAAGCGGCGGCACTTCGAAAAGCAGTTCCCGTTGTCGCGGCGGAAGTGACTAGAAGATGGCTACCTTTGTCGCGTTTTCAGCCACCTCTCCAGCGTGTCGGGGTGCGTTCCTAATTGATCACAAGCGTGAAACGGTCTTTTGTGGTACAAGGCTCCCCCACCGCCGGAGACGACTTCGCCTGTTGCGGCTTGCTGAAATGGGTGCTGGTAGCGTCGGTGGTGGACAGCTTTATTGAAGGGCGACCCTTTCGGCCCAGGTGACTAGTGCTTGCCGAAGTTTGTGATGGGGCGCTCTGAGCAGCTGTCGCTATTTTCACGTCTGTTTAGCGAGATGGCAGGAGCGACTTGGGAGGACTTAAACCCTCTCACCCCCAAACAACGTGATTTTAGGAAGCCAATGTTTGAATTGTGCAGTTTTGACGTATTGGGTTCCATTGCGCGTAGGGAAATATGGCCGGCCTATATGGGCAGCGGAATCCTCAGCCATCTGGCCCGGCGCCGACAAACAAGACGGCTGATTCCGAAGGTGGGGACCGACTTCGGCTTCTGAACGGCCAGAACAACCCACAAGAGGGCGGAAGTGTTTCGGTATCTCGATGACCCGAGAAGAGATATCGCCACGCTGCAGGGCTACCCGGCTGTGAAGGCGGTGTTTATTCACTCTAACACGAATTTGTGTTCGTCTGCAGCGGTATAGAGAGACTTTTCTTTCTTCTTTCGCAAATCTTGTGCTGAGGTCGTACCGACACTGTCTAGAATACAGCCTATTTGAGGTGCTCACACAGCAACCTTCTCAGCAACGCAGATCTTATGTGCAAAATAAATGTATACTTTTTTTCAATTCACTGGTGTTCATTAGTGATTCGATTGATTTGCTTAAACTGTGCTGTTTCTAGCATAGCTCATTTTGTCCTCACCAAGTATGTCGATTTCGGTGTCTAATTCTCGTTACTCTTGCTGTGAAATAGTGTACTTTTTATTGCAGTTGATACGTGTAATTATGTCATTATTACTAATCATGTACTTTGTAACCCCCCTCCCGTTTAATGTCTTAATGGCACTGAGGGTACTGTAAAAAATAAATAAATGAACTGAAAGTATCAATGCACTACAACTTTACTTACAACATTATGCTGCACTTATAAATATCTTTGCAGAGTATGAGCATCCTTGAAATGAAAAAAAGTATTCCAGTATCTGTATTGCTGTATCTGTATTCCGGAATACTTTTTTCGTCTTATTGCGAAAGTATCTCCGAAATATCCCGTTACGTTAAAGGCAAATGTATTTCAGTATCTGTATTTTGGGCTTGCAGTCCATGTATTTCGATATCTGTATTCCGCAATACTTTTCCGAGTATCTCTGCCCAGCCCTGATATATATATATATATATATATATATATATATATATATATATATATATATATATATATATATATATATATATATATATATATATATTCTGAACGCGTGTAAAAATGCCATCCTGTAATATCACAATTGTATAACAGCGTTTATTGCAAGCAACTAACGGTTAAACTATCGGGTCTAGTTTTGCAATCAAAGTCAGTTCATCGAAAGACAGATCTACATACTTGGTTCCGCTGAAGCCATCGGCAAATTACGACCCTTGCGAAATTCGTAACAGTAAGAAAAAAATCAATAAATAGCGACAAAAACGAATAAATGTACAGCAGGATTCTTTCAGCCGACAACTTGGCTCCGGCTGATGACTGCTGGCAAAATTGATAACTGAGTAAAAATTATCCACTGCAAGCAAACCTCCCACAGCTTTCGGTAAATCTTTGCAGTAACGCGTAATATCAAATAATAATAATAATAATAATAATAATAATAATAATAATAATAATAATAATAATAATATAATAATAATAATAATAATAATAATAATAATAATAACAATAATACCGCGTAAGTTGACATTTATATCCACAAATAAATTACGTTGCAATACGAAAGTGGCGCGAGCTAGAGTCGCTAAACGAAATAAACGCATAAATTGGTTCAAATATGCCCGCGCGCACCATAACAAGGTCACAAAAGTCACTTGCACAATAGATGCCATCGTCGCCGAGACGCGCAGGCGCATGGTGATAAAGTCGGTGTGCCAAAACCACGACGTTCGCGCGACTACGAGCAAGCCGCCGCCCCTTGGCTCCGTGTTGGTGCGCTCTCTACTAAGGAATTTCTGGGCTTCTGCGTGGTTTCACTGTGGTCTTGCGGCTGGGCCTCTTTCTTGGGCTTGGACAGGTTCGCGGGCTGCGGCCATATTGAGAGACGGCGCATGCACCGGGCAGGCCACGTCGTGTGCGCTTTGCCCTTTGGTTGCCGCTCTCCCCTCGGGCAACACTGTCGTGGCAGGAATTTCCACATACAATGCTGGCGTCTCCAAACCAACCATGTCTCGACGACTGGGTGTTGGGCCCCGGGAAAGGCAGGATGTCCACTGGTCGTGATGGTAAACTGAAAAACAGAGACAGTACCGCGTAGGGCTTAGATTTATTTTGTTATATACATATGCAGGGGTGTTTCAAACAATCCATGCAGGTTCACATGATCGACCTGGTAAAGACGTGTTGTTAACGAACTATACTGCCAGCGGACGGGCGCTTACATCTCTGTAATGTGTTCTATAGCGAGCGCTGACGAACGCTAGAAACATGAAAGACGCCGTGCCGATGCTGCTTGGCAAGGTACCGGGGTAACGTGCCACAATCGAGTTTCCTAGAATAAAACTTTACGCTTACGCATCCCTTGGAAAACTTGGAAAACAGGTTCTACGTGAAGATGCTCCACTGCTTTAACCATAGCAGGATATCAGCTGAGTCCTTTAATAACATCACTGAACTGTTGCGAGGATCGTCTATCGATTTGTGGGCGACGGCTACATGCTCGAATTTATCCATCCTAGTTATCACTATGTAAGCTTGTCATTTATTGCCTGTTATTGTCGTCATTAAACTGAAATATCAAAATATCTTCCATCATAAGTGTTGTTTGTCACTGCCTCGCTGAATTTTTTAATAACCTATGCAACATGTACAGGCGTAGCCAGCACCGACTTTGCGCTTATCAAGCCTAAGATATTTTACCAAATGCGGCACAGATGGCCAGCACGAAGTACGAAATTGCCTTGACTCGTGGAAAGGCTCTGAAAAACAGCGTACGTTTTTCGCAAAGAATTATTGACTACCTGGAGCGTCCAATGCGAAGCAGCGAGCAAGCGCAGTTCACGAGGTAGTGTTGAATGCCAGGCGAGCTAATTAGAAACCAGCGGCTCGCACATCCACGGACGCGTCGGTACAACATAGTAATGCGGTAGCGCTAGAAGACGGCCACGGCGCAGCAACAGTATTTCGATTTGAGCAAGATGCTGAGCCTTCACGGTATCCATAAAACGTCCGCAAGGCGAAGCCTATACTGCCCTATTGGTAGCCGTCCTGTCGCATGGATTTATTTCGTCTTTCATTTTAGCGCATTCCTAAAAACTAATCCATCAAGGCTGAATGAATGAACATATAGGTAGCTCTTCATACGATGAAACAGTTCTGTGGAAATTCCAAAGCTGCCGACCGCTGCATAAAATGAAAAATGAAAACGAGAACTTCCATACACTGAAGCAGTTGTTGTCTACAAAGCTGAAACCTGTATAGGTTTCCTCTGTATCCGAATTATCAGATACTAGAACCTTTCGTATATCTAAGGTGCCGCAATCCTGGAAAGCGCTAAACAAGTACTGGTATTCTCTGCAGCGCCTTACCTCGCATTTAGTACCTTAACTATTATCTCACATATAAAACTTTAGCCACAGTACCTTTCATCGAAGTATACCCCGATGGCCGCCTGCCTCTCCGACGATGTGCTGCTGCACGATCTCTGCCTTGCTCAACGAAGAACAACGAAGCAGGCGTCTGCGGGAACCGGAAGCGGGCAATGTCGAACGAAGTCGCAGCGTCACACTGGTGCAGCTTCAGACCGGGTACCATAGAAAACTGCGACACACCGTTGATGCTTGACACTGCGAAATTCGACCACTATTTCCTCGGCTATCCCTCAGAGGCGCTGCGTCGCCTTTCGAACGACTGCGCGTAAGAGCGCGGTTCTCGAAACGACCATGCTCGAGCATGCATCCGTGGCAACGCTGCGACAGGGAATTGTAAACATAATGTGGCTCATACCCACGACGGAGAATTCATCGAGATATGGCCGGTAGATTGGAAACATGGTAATAATAAATTAAAGAATTAAAGGAAACAAAGCAGTTATATGAAGGTAAAATGTGGAGGAGAGGTCACACAGGATCCGAAAACGCCAATAATTTTGAAGAACGAAAACCTAGATCAGCGTAACATACAATTACTGCTATGCGCCAAAGAGGTTTAACAGAAAATTAACGTAGCTTGCCGTAGAGGCGCAACGCAGGAGAGACAGCGGAGCTGCTGAGTACCTATGCATTCCTGGCTTTTCCTGTTTTGCCAAGTTCTGCAAATTTTTTCTGTCTTTCTTTCTCTGTTTCTCTCGTCTTCTCTTTCCTGTCTGTTTCTTTCTGTCGTTTTTTTTCTCTGTTTATTTCTATTTATTTATTTCTCTCGATTTCTATCTCTTTCTAGCTCTTTCTATCTTTCATCCTCTTTCATCCCTCTCTCTCTCTATTTCTCTCTTTCTCATTATTTTTGCGTTGTGCTTTGCTCTCTCCCTCGTCCTCACCATCACATCGCTCCTCCTCACGCTCACTTACCTTTCCCACTCCCTTTCTGCACTATGCATTACCAGGCTATCTTACGCTCTGGTAGCGTGCCCGGATAGTGGAGTGGTTGAGACTTTAGCCTTCGGATCGAGGGTCCGGGGGTTCGAATTCCGCCTCGAGTAGCAATTGTTTTCGCGAAATTTTCTTTCTCTCTTTCTCTCTGTCTTTTTCTCTCTCTGTACTCGTTTTCTCACCCATCAGGTTTATTACAGGGCACGTCGCAGAAGTTGGTGCACGTACCGTGGTAGCGCACCACTTTGAGGACGAAGACTGAACCACACTAAGACCAACTGGCCGAAGCAAGTACCCTTATAAGCCATTTCCACACTGCAAATCGCCCGCCTTACGTGAGCTTCATCATGGGACCTCTTTGTCCTCCTGCTCTCATCAGACCCCCTCCTCCCCATCCTCGTCACGTGACCTTTAGTGTGACCATGGCAAGGATGCTGACGGAACAAGGTGCCTATAAACAGATTCGCTGTAAAAGCACTATTGGCATTGAAATATCGACCAGCTCGTAGGAAACAACCCAATTAGCATATAACGGCTATTCCAGCTAACGTTTTTCTTTTTTAAATTTTTTTTTTAAATTTAAAAGAACCATGCGCTCTAGGAAAGTTCTACCAGTTGCATATTAGTGATAGTGGTGTGTACATACAACATGTATATTTCTCATGAATAAGCGGTAATCAATTCATTAACTTTAATTAGCCAGCTTTTTTATGCTTGCTCGAATCGGTAAAATATTAACATAAATATTAACTTTATGTTATACCTCGCCTCAAATGACCCCACAAGCAAGTATTTGTTTTTTGCTGAGATCTGCCTGGTTGTCTTTTTTTTGAGAAAAAACAAAAGCGCGTGAAACGCGCCAAATATTGCATAGACGCGCGCTCGCGCGCCGCTACCCAAGTGCTTCCAAGCGTTTTTTGATACACGGCTGCGTTCGTTCATTGTACAGTGCCTCACGCTATTTGATGGATGCGCATCAAAACACGCTGCTGACGCGTCCATCATCGAGCGTGAAGCCCTGTACAATGCGGTGATAAACGAACGCAGCCGTGTATCAACTAAAGAACGCTTGGAAGCGCTGCAGTAGCGGCGCGCGAGCGCGCGTTTATTTCATATTGGGCGCGTTTTACGCGCGCTTGTTTCTTCCCTGAAAAGAGAACGAGGTAGATTTCAGCAAAAAAAAACAAAAAAGCTTGATTCTGGGGTTATTTGAGGCGACGAAGAACATAGAGTGGATATGTTACCGATTCCAGCAAGAACAAAAATGTCGGCTAATAATTTAATTAATCAATTACTGCTTAGTCACGAGAGAAATAATGGTTGTATGTAGACGTGACTACCACTAATAAACATCATGTAGAACTTTCCTAGAGCGCATAGTTCTTTTTTTTTTAATCTTGGTCCAAGTCAGCTGGGACAGCAGGTATATACAAGGGATACACAGTACCTGTCATCGCTGCCGCACTGTTGGTCGAAAACCTCGATGAAGTGCTGCAGGATCCCTGCAAGATCCATGGAAGATCCTTGAGAAGGCCGCTTCAGGAACTGGGGCCACGGTCCTGGGACATTGAGCCAAGCCGCAACGTCGCCCTGGTACAGCTTGAGGTCGGGCACGGCGGAATCGAACCCGGCACGGTTGCTGCTATCGCTGCCACGGTAGCCGTCCAAGAGGTGCCACGTTGCTTCGGCCGTCTCCACGCTGCATCGTGCAGAACGAGAAAGCAGCGTCCGAACACTTGCGCGTGCGAGCCCGATTGCAGCTCACGGACGTCTCGAGAGGCTCGCGCTCGTGCTAGTTTCATATTTCAATGCGGTGTATGAGGATGATGATGATATCCGCTTACCACATAGACGTGGCCATGGGTGTAGATCCTTAGACCTTGTAGCTCACACCCATTCTATGATATGTGCCAAGAAACGCTACTTCAAAGTATTACAATTCCAATTAAAGAAGGTGGTATTTACGAAAGCTGTCAGGTTATTCTTCTCCGGTTAAATTATCAATGAATATTCTACACTTTATGGAAACCAGTCAGTCACCGCATCCCTATAGCTAACGCTAATGAGAGTCCGCCGCTCCAAACGGGTATGTGCCACATAATTTGGACAAGGCCCCACTACTCACCTCTGCTACACTCTATACGGTCCGCCTCAGAGTTTCCTTCTAGACTTTATGGATGAAACATAACTGCACAATTTTGTGTAAAGTACATTGATGCCGTAGGGGAGACTAACGAAATAAGAAATGAAGCTCTATAAAATTAGTATGTTCGGCGATGGCTACAACCGTGCGCTCTCCGAAGAACGATAGATAGATAGATAGATAGATAGATAGATAGATAGATAGATAGATAGATAGATAGATAGATAGATAGATAGATAGATAGATAGATAGATAGATAGATAGATAGATAGATAGATAGATATTATCTAAAGCAAATCGCAGGCAGAGGAACCAAGTGCAAGCACTCGGTGTTCCATTCAGGATACTCACACTATTTTCCAGGATACTCACAGTATTTCGCAGGGCAACGGCCTCTCCCATGTGTCCACAATCAACATGTTTCCATGCTTGCTCTGGCCTCGTTATATCTGCGGACTTCTTAAACTCATCTCCCCACCAAACTTTCTGCCTCCCACACGCGCATTTGCCTTCTCTTGGAATCCAGTCTTGGAATCCAGTCTGTTACTCATAATGACCAGCGATTATCCTGCCTACGCGCCACGTGCTCATTTCTTCTTGATTACGACTAAGATGCCCTTGCACAGGCTTAGGACAGGTAGTGACCGCGGGCCAAACCTTGAGACTGAAGTGACTGGAAGAATAATAATCGGGCGGAGCACATTCGGAAGGCACTCTCAAATCATGAATGGTACCTTACCACTACACCTCGAGGGAAAGGTATATAACCGCTGCATTTTACGGGTACTTACCTATGGAACAGAAACCTGGAGACTTACAAAGAGTGTTTGTGTAGATAAATAGTGGCAAAACTACATTACAGCAAAGTCAAGCAAATAAAGTGCAATATGATGCCACCAGCTCTGCTGTTTAACCAGTCTTCGCAACGATTCAGTGAAGCTGCTTGAACTTTATTGTGATATCAAATATGAGGACACTCTAGGCGGATTTTAAATGCGAAGCATTTCTTAGCGAACTTCTGCGACTTTGAGCGTATCTAGCTATCTATCTGTCTATCTAGCCACCTACGACTTTGTGCTCTCCTGGCCGTTTCGTTAATTGGTTTTACACCAAAATTGGTATGGCGAAACATGACTTTATGACGCACATAAATGACGGGTCATAACATGAAAATCATGATATCTATGTCATGAACGACATGATTTACATGCCACTGTTTTGGTGCTCTTGCGGGTGTTTCGTTAGTTTGCTATATACCAAAATTGGTATGGCGTGACAAGAGTGTATTACGAACATAAGTGGCAGGTCCTAACGTGCAAATCTTGACACGCATGTCATGTACAGCATGACTTACGTGCCACACTCATGGTGCGCTGGCGGCCGTTTCGCTAGCTTGATATACACCAAAATTGGTATCTCGCGAGGTGACTGTGTGAAGAACACCAATTACAGGTGGTAACATGAAAATCATGACACGCATGTCATGCACAGCATGACTTACGTGCCACGCTCATGGTGCGCTGGCCGCCGTTTCGCTAGCCTGATAGTATACACCAAAATAGGTATCTCGCGACTTAACTGCGTGACGAACACAAATAACAGGTGGTAACAAGAAAATTATGACACGCATGTCATGCACTGGTGGTAAGCGAATCTCGGAGGAACGTGAGCGTGTTTCCTATCACGCAAGGCTCCTAATTTTCTTTCAATTTGAAAACTGCCCAGAGACGCGCACGACAAAGTGGCCATTTTCTGTACCCACTCGTGATGTCGAAGGAAAAAAAAATTGGCCGCGTATCTGTGTGCTTCGCTGCAAATGTCGTGTAAAGACGATAGAAGAGGCCCTGCGTGAGATATGGACGCCATCTGGCAATACGTCGGGAAACATGAGTGCTGTGTTGCGGGCTTGTAGTCCCGGCGCAGCAGCAGGCGAAGACCAGCGGTGACCAACGCGACCGGCGGGGACTCCAGCCAGCCCGAACACGCAGTTTGGCGCGAAGCGCCGAAGCAGAAGAAACGTCCGCACGCAATGAGTACTCTCCACACCATCTTTTATTTACACGTCCCCTAGGTAAAACAGGAATGCCAGAGCGGCGTCCCATGGCATTCGTACAGTGCAATACTGAACCGAAAGCAAAACAAAACAATGAGCTCGTGTAAAGGGCACGGAGGAAGGCAAGTTTCAGCGTAGTAGCATTTTCAGCGCAGCTTAAGAAACTAGGGTCTCTAGAATTACGTATCTATGTATTTATTTTCTATTAAACGAACACACCACCTAATACTTACCTAGTGATGTTGCGCCTCCGATATGCGTAATGTTTGCTTTTTGATCGACAATGTACACAAGTATGAACCTAGTCAGCCGTTCAAGATGGCTGGCCCTTGGGCAAGTGGTTCAACTTTGGCCGGGTTGCTGAATCGAGTGACGTGCCGACAAACAGAAAGGCAGACAGACAGGAAGACAGACCAGAATTTCTGCGTTTGAGTTTCCCAAGAAAGACTATCGTCTTTAAAAAACAAAGAACACCGAGCACACCTTGCATCAGACACCGTGTGCCAGGAGACGCAGGGGGTCACTCCACGCGCCGCAGTATAAAAGCAGAATAAATATCTAAGAGCGTCTGACTCTCCATTGTCGACACTTGCAGGGCGTTGGTCAAGAGCATAGACGTAATAACTGTGAGGGATGTTAGTTCACGCTTCGCATGTGCATGCCTGTGCGTTACTTTTGGGCGTCCTTCTTTGTGCTTCAGCGGCGCGCTGCAAGCATCGAGCTGCTTCTGGTACGTGTGACATTTCAATTTCTTGCTATCGCATTCATTGCTTCGCCCTTGCGTTGAAACTGTGACTTTTCTTTCTTTATCTCTCTCTGTACTGGTTCTGTCAACCATCAGTGTTATTACAGGCCACGCCAGAGCGGCGAGTAGTGAGACTTGCTCAAATTTTGTGGCACATACCCGTTCATGATGATGATAGTTTTTGCTTGACATAATGCTTGACATAATCGCTGTTAAAAAAATTGCGCAGATTGCACTAAGTTGCGCAAGGCTGGGTCACAGGAGAGCGGCTCGGCACATTCCGGCTCCTCTTGGTAACCGTCTATATAGAATGCTTGGGCGGTGATTGAGCGCGTGCCCGTTCATGGCGATGACAGTTTTCTATCTACAACACACGGCAAACATTGACCATAACAGCTTTCTGTATCGGAAAAAGATATTTCCTAGATATTTCCTATTTTCTTAAAAGCTTGAAATGCAGGCGTATAGCATTTATTACCGTTCCTTCTTCCACAGTCACCATACAACTGTATGCCTTCTCATGACTTCACAACGCCGACTCTCGCACCTTGCTTCCACCAAGAGGCGAAGATGGGAATAATGTAATGGCGGGACAAGATGACTGTTGGTATTTTTGAAAGAGTAAAATAAGCGGCGAAATCAGCATAAAGTTACACAATGTGAAAAGAACCTACGCATGGCATTTATTTGCATGGAGTTTATTTAGCAGACTTGCTTCAGTAAGTTTTTTATCGCACCAAGACGCGTGGAATAATTTACTACGGCGTCGTCAAATATAATTGAGTCGAGCCACAGGAGTACGCATCGCACCGCTGCGAAGCACGATCGCGTTTTGCGCGAATGAGGCGAGTAGCTTTAAAATGAAGGGTTTCTAAAAAGTTCTATTGAAGACAGACAACTTCATCGCGTCCTCGGCATACAAATAATCCAGAGCAACGTTTGCTATAAGACGCCAGAGTTTTTTATGCTTGCTTTAAAGTTGCCCACTATTTCCAACTATTCACATATGCAGGCAAAACATCCAGAACTCTCCGATAAATATCCGAACATGTTTCGATAACTGAGCATAAGACTATACTAATAAATATTCTTTACTAGTAATAAATAAACTTTACGAATAAGTACACTTTACTCGTAAGACTTTACCAGTAAGACAATTACGAATAGATTTACTTGCAGTGGACGAAAGAAACAAGGCCCTTAAGTGCGCAATGGTTCAAAAATAATGCCAATATTCCCACCAATAAAAAAAAAGACCCCAAAGGAAGAACATTATGCTTGCACCTGCAGTTTACAGGCATAAGCAAATCCACAGCCGAGATATCCCATAAAAATACTTGGTTTTTATTGATGCTTGTTTGGAAGGTCGCCATCTTAAATGTATTCAGAAGGCAAACCTTCCAGAACTCTTCGCCATACATAGCGGAAGTTTTCGAAGCTTAGTAAAACGCAAAAATTAAACGTTAATTAACATCGAATATAACGCATACGTAATAAATACAAGATACAAAATAAAATTCGTCAGACAAATAATCCGCTGGAATCACGTAAAAGTAACCTCCAGCCACAGCAAGTCGGCGGGAGATCGTCGCTATACAAGCGCGCGAAATCGCTGCACACTGGGGATGAAGGAGGGCGTCCAGGCGATTTGACGATGCAAGGTGGGGGACGCCGCCGGCTGCATCCTGGTACCTCAGCAGGCGAATGAGCGTTGATAAGCCGCCACCGTTCGCTTTTCGCTGAGACCGTGGCCCACTTTCACTGTGCGCTCTCCACTGTGGCCGATTATTGGGTGTGCCTCGGTGTCGTAGCTGTGGCGGTCTTGGCCGCTTCTCAGCATGGCTGCAGCGGCCGTGTTCGAAGTTGAGCGCATACCCCAAGGATGGCCATGTGAATGCCGGTGGACGCTGGCAGTGTCAGCGCTTTGACGCCCGACAAGTTCCAAGGCTGCCAAATATTCATTGCAAAACGAGCATTGTGACGAGTGCCTTGTAATTTTATAAATTTTAATAGGTATGCAGTGCACTTGAAGTTGCTCACAAGTAATCAAGCTTAGACTAGTTTAGAACGACATTTTCACTACCCTTATGCTAATC